>NC_088870.1:26147389-26367389 GCF_032884065.1 Artemia franciscana
TACGTAATTTTTTCTAATTTTTCAGAATTAACCCCCCCCCACAATAGAGCGGATCCGTTCCAATTATGTAAATCACGTATCTAAGACTTCTGCTTATTTTTCCCACCAAGTTTCATCCCGATCCCTCCAATCTAAGCGTTTTCCATGATTTTAGGTTTCCCCACCCCAAACTCCCCCTGATGTCACCAGATCCGGTTGGGATTTTAAATAAGGGCTTTGAGACAGGATATCCTTCTAAATATCGAATTTCATTGAGATCCAATCACCCGTTCGTAAGTTAAAAATACCTTTTTTTTAATTTTCAGAATTAACCCCCCCCCCCCCAACTACCCCAAAGAGAGCGGATCCGTTCCGGTTATGTCAATCATGTATCTAGGGCTTGTGCTTATTTTTCCCACCAAGTTTCATCCATATACCTCCACTCTAAGTGTTTTCCAAAATTTTAGGTTTCCCCCTCCCAATTCCCCCCCCCCCAGTGTCACCAGATCCGGTTGGGACTTAAAGCAACAGCTCTGATACACGATATCCTTCCAAACATCAAATTTCATTATGATCTGATCAACCGTTTGTAAGTTAAATATACTTCATTTTTCCCGAATTGACGGGCCCCCCACTCCCTCCCCCAGATGATCAAATCGGGAAAACGACTATTTCTAATTTAATCTGGTCCGGTCCCTGATACGCCTGCCAAATTTCATCGTCCTAGCTTACCTGGAAGTGCCTAAAGTAGCAAAACCGGGACCGACAGACCGACAGAATTTACGATTGCTATATGTCACTTGGTTAATACCAAGTGCCATAAAAAACTGATCCTTGAATTTACTTATCTATAATAAGTTATCTATAATATTTAATTACTTATTTAAGCTATTGGATGAATAAATAAATAAAAATAAATAACATTTTCCTATTTTGTCAGAATTAATATTTCATGAGCTGGATCTATTGTTTGGAGAATCCTCCTAGTTTCCTCTTAATGCTAAAGTTTGACTCTTTCTCACAACTCTGCTTTTTAAAACAATAAAAAACTTTAGAGTAAAGAGCGTGGCGTTGAGGAGGGGATAACCCCTTTAATATAGGGAATAATTTCTCTTCGTTTTATTTTTCAATGTCGCTCCTTACTTGCAGTTAAAAAACTTGTTTTATTTATTTAATTTATGTTTGGATGAGAATAAAAACAATTCTTCTTAAAAAAAAGAGATTTAGGGACTCATTGGGTGGTGATCAAAGCAAAAGTTTTGAACTTAGCGGAAAGGAGGAGGTACTTCGCCGGTCTGTCGGGCTTGCTCGGTCTGTGATGTGCTTTTAGTCGTAGTGATTAATTTGCAGAATTTTTTTTCCTGAAAGGAATTGTAAAACAAGAATTATATGAGGAAAGCTGCTTTAAAAAAATGTACATGTTTTGACGCATTCATCTTTTCCGTTTCTTGCTTGCTAAGCGTATCTGCTGTGGTTTCCTAAGGCATTTTGGAAGTATGCTCATGAATTAGTCGGGTCATATAATCGGTTTTTGGGTTTAGGTATGGGTGACGTCACTCAACTTGTCTCTACCTGAGCAACAGTTAGTTACGAAAAGGGTTTCGACAGACTTCGTGTTTTGATATTATTGTGTCGAAGAAGTAATTTATTTTTTCTATTTATTGGTTATTCTCAAGTAATGGGGTAAGTTTTTCGTATCTTGATTAAGCCAAATCGAAATTCATATTGGAAGGTAAAAATTAGATGGGACAAAGAAAAATCTAACTACCAATAGATTTTCTATTATGTACTCTATCCGAATATAATAATTGCTGCTGTCACAATTGCTTTCGGGCTCTCCCCCTCCTAATGGGGCCAGATATAGCCTTGGGGTTTTACAAAGTTTTTTTTGTTCCTATGTATTATACCAAACACTCAAGAAGTTAAGTTAGGTTAATCATAATTAAATATACCAAAACATGATGAAAACACAATTCTTTAGTTGATATAATAATAATAGAATTTGGGCTATATATTTGCACATTTGGGGAGGGGGGGTATAGTAACCTAACCTTACCCCAACCCCCTAATTTGCAAACACGTAGCCCAAATTAAACAAGTCCAATGCATTGTGACACCCGCCATTTGTCTTTGTGGCTGTGAAACCGGTTGTCTCAGATCTAACATTCAGCAAACTTACTAAATGTGTGTGTTACAATACATAAATAGACCACCAATTTTTTTCAAATTGGCTTTATTTGACATTATGAACCACTGGGTAAAATTGTAGCACAGCCCATTTCCAGAAGAAACATGCTAATAAAACAAAAATAGTACCATTAGATTCTTTGTTTTGTGCTCTTTCCGAATATAAAGGTCGTTTTTCTGACTTTGCACCCCCCGCCCCTTATGGCCCCAGATTTATACCTAGAGCATTAAAAAAAACTGTAAAATCCTTACTTTATAATATCCACCGTGTTTATATTGATAAGATTGTTGGTAATTAGGCATGTTTCCTTTGATAGTGGCACACCACTAATTATTACAGTTCAAATAGCCTAATATTATTTTTATTCAATAGGCCTATTGTAATCAATCACAGGAGAAACTAAATTTATCGAGTTGAGACTGTAAAGGCCCGTTTTAACCGATGATCCATGACGTGTCACAAGATTAAAACATGGTATTTGTGTCTTATAGCCACCACACTCAAGATCTTTTATCGCGAACATGAGACAATTACTGGCTTTCATGGTCTTTATACCAGACAGTATTAGCTTCGGCTCGGTGGGAAACTACATTGTAGCTATATTTTAGTTAAATATTAGTTCGTATTTTGGTTAGGTTAGATTAGTTTAGATTATGTATTTAATATAATAAGGTCTGGGCGACCCCTCTTCCATAATTCTTTGTTGTAGTTTTCATAATTTTGTTGATAAAGTATTCTATTTTCATCATATTTTCTTTATTTCATTTGTATTAATCAAACTTCACTTCTCGGCATAACTTGAGTGTGGTGGCGATAAGACACAAGTACCTAAAATTATTATTAGGGCTATATGTAGAACCATCAAGGGGAGGGAGGTGGGTTCATAGTCAAAATCCCACATATGATATTTGGAACGAGTATACAATAAGGGATCTACCAGTGCTCCTTTAATTTTATTAAGATGTTTCCTTCTTTGGAGCCGCCAAACTGGAATGTTAACTTCCATCTTGTTTACAATAGAACTGATTAAGGCCAAATCCAATTAAATCAACCCTGTGTTTAATATAGCTTATTGCAATTGACGAGGCAATTAAAAAAAATAAGGACTAGTAAATTATTACCCATGGCTGCAGAAAATTTCCTGAAAAAAATATGGAGCCGTTTTCGAGAAAAAATACATGAATGCATAAACGAGTTGAGGAAAGGCAGCCTCCTTCACATACAGAATATTTTCTTTTGGTTTTGAATTTTAATGTCGCTCTTTAATTCCATTTGAAAACTTGTTTTTGAATTTAATCTATTCTAGAATGAACAGCTGAACCAGTTTCTTAATTTGGTTTTTGACAAAACGAGTATACACAGTTGTGCAAGAATCGGTAAAAAAAGGAAAAAGAAAAAAAGGAGGGTCATATGTATCATTCTTAAATCGCTGGATGAAGAAATGGAAGTTCATTTAACTTATGTTTCTGAACATACTGAATTCAGTAATGAACATTGGCTCTCCAGAACTATCCATGTTGAAGATGGCTTGTTTTGTCACAGCACAGCACCACCATTGGCCATAATCAAAGTTTGCGTGACAAGAGTTTTTTTTTTACTTAAGATGTACGAACAGTTGCCCTTTTTTGGTTTCTGTCGCAAAGGCTAGTAGAACTAACAATTCAGTTTTAACAGAGTCTTCGGTCAAATTTCTATGACAGACCCTTTGAAGTGATGACAAAAAACAAAACAAAAATGGAGACATAAAATCTGCTTCATACAAGCTTTTTACCTTTGAGTCATAAAGCCTAAGGGAAAAAGTTTTCAAGTACGACAAATCCAATAATCTTCGTTGTTCTGGGCGAGACCACCTCTTAGGAGGTTTCGCCTCCTCAAAAATATGGAAATTTTGTTTAAACTAGACACATGCGAAGATATGGCATAGGGCAATATTTGCTGCCTTTTTCAGACGAGAATTTGCAAAATGCGCGGTGCGGACAATAAACTGAAACCTAACGGGAAAAAAGTAAAACTGAAGTCGAATTTTTTCTCTTGGTTCATGACTCAATATATCACTTCTTATGTTTTAATTGTATTCGTATAAATGAAACCGCTTCAAAAACATCCATTGACAAAATGTTCCGACTTATCCCTCTCCTTGAGACGAGCCACCGGCATATAAAAGAATGTTTACAGGGAGAGTAATCTATATGAAAATATACGGAATTTTGTGCACATTATACAGGAATTCAGAGATTCCATTGATAATATTCAGCTGCTCAAGTATCCACGTTCTCTAGAAATAAGCGACGTGGTATTTGAACTAACCAGCGCCATTTGAACCGATTGGTTATGTCAGATATAATTTCTTTTTAAATGCTTTCCAAAGAATAAGTTTTTCAAAGTACGGTAAAGAGCCTTATAAAAATCTAAAACAAGCAAAAATAAAGTCACTTAATAATTTAAAACTTAAGTGAACAGAAATTAACACTGAGTGGGGATAAAGTGGAATTTTTCAAATCGTTTTATAAAGAAAAAATGAGCAGAAATAACTATGAACGAATAAATGAATCCAAAAACGAACAAGAACTAAAATTACGAATCACTTCAAACATGAATGTAACAGATACGAACATGGATGAATAAATGAATCTTCACACAAATAATAAACAAAATGAATATGTGAATTTAAACTTAAAGGAAACATAAATTACCGTAAATAAGTTTAGAACCATCGCTCTCCTAAACTTTCCAGAGGCTGGAGCGTGATTTGTGCTCGAAACAAAAATCATTTTCAGAAAAGGGCAAATAACACTCGCCTTTATAAGCTTTAGTAGGGCAGTAGTTTTACTTTTAGATGCGGTAATTTCTGTTCGTTTTAAGTTTAAATTGAGTATTAACAACCGGGAAAAACTTGTACCTTTTTAATAACTTGCACATATTAGAAAAAAAGTGGTGATTTAATGACGGACTTTTAGATCGTGAAGTACTATCCTCGTTACATTGAATGTGTTTTAAAGCAAAATAGTTAGTACCATTTTTTCTTCATTTTTTACTGATTGATTTAAAGCTCAACGACCGAAATAACTGAAAGAAAGATGTTTCTTAGGTAGAAGTATTTTTTACGTCACAAGATGCATAATTGTTTCTTGAAATCGAGGACTCGTGAATCTTTCGACTTCTCAGTTGGTATTGATCGCATATGCAGGCAGAAATCCAATTTTGTTGTGTTGCAGTTGCCAAACCAACGCTCGAATGGAAAGACGGTCGATACTATGACATTCGTGTTCCTAAATTAGATGGTTTTCATTCAGTTGTATTTCTCGGTTTCCGCTCTCTTTTTCCTTGTGTTAATCCAGCTCTTGATCATCACAGCAATAGCAGTGCCTTTGGCCTACTTCTTTTTAAGTGACCACCACTAAAAGATTAATCAAGAGGAATGGTGAACTTTCAGTAGCATCAACCTTTTATTTATTAGTTATGTTGTCCTCAGCGTAAAATTCGTGTCGCAAGAAATTTTAACCTGTCTAACACTGGCGCTGAGAATATAATATCACAGTCACCCACCTATACCATCTACGTCTTTCCTGTGCGTTCATAATGGGTGGTTATATTACTAACTCCCAGCTGATCACTAACCTCTAGATCTGAAAATAATTGTTTGACGTTATACGGCGGGCACCTGAAGCCAAGCGACTATTTGTGATATACATTCTATGAAAATTGTATATATTTTATATAAGTCTACCCTGTTTTGTCTTACGACAGGGCAGTGAGTTTGAAGTTACAGAAAGTTTTATTTAGGAAAGGGAATAGTAAAGATACATCGGATTTTTGTTGGGGGAAGGTGTAGCCTTTCTTCTTCAGGCCTCTTCAAAAAAGTATATGCCACGTTTTTCCCTTTTTTATATGCCTTACGTCCTTCAGGCTCTTTAGCTAGTCTTCGTGAATGATTAAATATGGTTAACTTTTTATGATTCTTTACAGTCTTTTTTTTATTAACTATCCAGTTTAGATGAGAAATTAAATTTTTAAACTAATTAGCATGGTACTAATGAGAGCATCATGTTGCCAATAAGATATGCTAATTGTGGTTAAGAAGCTCAATATCTCAAAATGTGTTTCAGATAACTTTATTTTGGTGATAATTTTTTATTATCTATGAGTGATATATTACTGATCTGTTCAGAACAAGCTGGATTGACCCCTCGGCATTTTCATTTTTATAGTAGGAATTGATACTTTTCTCTTTCTTTATCTATTTATCTATCTATCCATCGCAATTGAGTCAAACATTTCTAAGAAAGACAGAGCAATAGCAATATTTCATAAGAATACTGTGTATATGGGACTTCTTTAAAATCAATCGTCTAGAGAGGGGGCATTATGTTTCAGAAAACCGATTTTCAGTTCCGGAACATTGCTCGTCTTACAATGTTTTGCACTTGTCTGAAATATTATTTGTATTACTTTTAAAATATTTGTTAATATCATATCATTGCCCTAAAAGATTAAAGGGTGCGTATGTCTCACTTTTTTCTATAATAACTTTAAAAAAAGGTCCCTAAAGTGACAAAAGGTCCCTAGTGCCGTGATTCTCAACATGGGGCCCGGGCCCCACCGGTGAGACATGACAATATTTTCGTGTGTCATTGGCAGGACGTGCAACCTTTGGCTGACTATACTGTAGAACCTTAATTAAAAAAAAAATCATGTGAATGACCTTACATTCAAATGCATTTGAGAGCAAAAAAGATACATGATAGAATTGAATGACGCTATACATTGCATGAAAGGTGTTGTATATAGAAGATATTTTCCATTAGAATAAGATTTGCCTAGATGACGAGCCCTCCTCTTGAAAAAAACTAAGTTAATTGTGTTTTAAATCTTTCCTTCAGGTGAATACACGTCTTCTTTTTCTTCGTCATAAAAAAAAGCATCTGGAATCCTAGATGGGCTCTTCTCGGCTTCCAACTGCACATTTTCACATTCATAATGCGCATAATACATATTTTGATCGTCTAGTGGGAAGTGCAGGTACTAAAGCTGTCTGTTCTCAGCAACTTAAGGCAAACCTGCCGACTGGTACGAATATGGCTCCTCCGTCTTATTCTTGTTCTCTTGTGCACAAGCTAACAAGAGTTAACACTTTAGAGCTAGGCTATTCAGTTTGTAAACTCCAAGAGTACTTGCCGTGCTTTAAAAGAGAAGTTGTTGCAAGGTTTCTTCAGAGAAGTTGCAGAGTTAACAATTCGGATCACTATGTTGCTTCCATCTGTATTCTTCTCGTCTGATTATTACTGCTAAGCTTGAATTTTGAAATAAGCCTGATCGTATTCAGACTCTTTGAACATTAGAACCAGAGCAGGAGAATTATTTCTATAAGGATTGATGTTTCTAATTACATCTCTAAGTGTGACTGAATAATTTCGAGCATGTTGTTTGCTGAAAGACTTTGCTGTCTCTGCAGCAAGACTGTCCACTTTTTCATTATGGGTGATACCCACATGGCCGGGAATATGCTGGAAAGCCACTGCTATGTTAATTTTAGATAAAGAATCAAGTAGCCTCCTTATCTCCAGCAAATATGTGTTCTTTGTATTCCATGTTATAGCTTTATAAGCTTAGCGGGAGTTTGAGAATCCGAGAAGATGACTGTATATTGTTGACAGCATTCAGTGATTCAAGTATTGCTGCCAGTTTAGTCGTCGAAACTAAGGAGTTAAGTGGAAGAGGCTTGGAATGGCCAGGGAGGTATCTGGAACTATTGCTGCCTCGTCGGGTTTATTCCACACTAGGGACCCATCAGTGTAAACAAGTAGATGATTCTTGAAATTTGTAGTTTTTTATCTTAAAAATTCAGCTCTTGGTTGTTCACGTGGGATATTCTCCTTTTAGTCCTGTATAAGCTCAAGACTAACATTTGGTGGACGAAAGTTCCTTGGAAGAGGGAAAATAAAAGAATTGACTTGAATTTTATCCATTGACCAGTTTTGACAAAGTGCTAAAAATGCTTGGCAAGATATAATCCCGATTTGATTCTGCCGCCTAGGGCTCCCAAGACAAAGACTGATAATAGGGTGTTGCTCCTCATAAGTTTGAATTCTGCTATAATAATCGACAGTGACTTTGGCTATTCTCTCGCTTATAGATATAACTCCTGCTTGTTTCCTGGTGCGTTTGGTAAAGTTTGAATAACAGCATTTAAATATTACGAGGCGGGGGGGGGTCGGGATTTTAGGAATGCCTAGGTGAGACATGATCCAAAATCTGTTGGGAACCACTGCTCTAGTGTATCTTAACGGAATATATCTAACAGTTTAAACAAGTGTTTTCCAAAACATCCAAGTTTCGTGTTAAAAAATTTATGTTTAATCTGTTAGCGACTGAAAAGTAAAACTTATTGGAGTCAAAACTATATTTATGGATGTTACTACTACTACTGCTACTAACAACTCACTGCAGCGAGCCGCTTGAGACCAACACAGCCACGCAAGCTCTTTCTCCGTCCCAATCTATTCAAAGCCTCCCTCTCTACATCCTCCCATGGGATTCCCTTTTCCCTTAAATCTTTCCTTACGATATCCTCCCACCCCATTCGGGGATGACCTGTTTTTTTGTTTGGCCCTAGACGGTTACCCGACAAGGGCGGTCTTGGACAATCGAACATCCTTCATCGGCAGAATGTGTCCTTGTCATTTCAACCTTTCTCTCATTATCGTATCCACACAGCTTACCATAAAACAATCTGATCACAGTTTTTTTTTTTTTTGCCATAGCTTTTTCTGTCATTGCCAAGACTGTCATATGACAACGTTTCATCGGTTTATTTCTGCCATCCAACTAACTGTGATAATTTTTCCTTCTCTTCGGGTAAACTGTCATTATTTTTTCTTGTCGTTGGATATACTGTCATTGCTTTTATATGTTGTGGGATAAACTGTCATTGTTATTTTTCGTCATCGGAAAAATTGTCATCGTTTTTATTTTCTAGTGGGAAAATGATCATTGATTTTTATTATCGTCGAAAAAAGTGACATATATTTGTCGTCCGACAAAGTGTCATTGTTTTTATCTGTCATAGGACAAACTTTTTTTTCTGCCACTGAATATATGGTCATTAATGACATTCTAGCGTACGTCTAACCCTTTCCCCTCTTTCGGGTGATAGGCTAGCTTACAAGATGTTTCAGTAGACATCCCAATTGGGCTCTAACACCAATTGCAAATTACAAAGCTGAGGCTAAAGCTGTTCTTGAAGTTGGGTAAAATCCCAAGGCCGGCCTTTACCCTTGAACAATGGTGATCAAGTCAGTAGTCTTGTCCCCTTAATCTAACATTTAAAGTTTTTTCTTCAAACGGGCAATTCCTACAAAGCCAACAAGCAAGTAGAGTTTTTCTCCACAAGGAAAACGATCTTATCGCTGAACAATCGGTTTTCAAAAAAGTAATCGATCGGTCTAAATACTGCATAAGGCCTAAAAAAATTTCAAATTTAGCATTAAGAAGTATTTTTTATTTCTAATGTATATTTTTCTTTCTTCAATGGTTTGTGATTAAGATGGCTCCCGAGCATAAGAGGGGATATCATTCAGTCTAAAAATTACCTTAATACAACCTAGCGGTTGTATGGTCTCACATATTGCCGGAATGTTTAAATTCCTCCTATTGAGCTATTAAAATATACTTTGAGAAGAAATCACTCTCGTGGCGATTTTCCGTAACGCACATGTTATACGTTGAGTCAGTGCCATTTGCGTTGTCGCGAGTGTTGAAGGTGAGAAAAGCCGGAAAATTTATACAGCACGACTACTACGCAACATGAGAATTAGCGCTACCTAAGCAAACTTAATACAATTCTGTAATGGCTGCTAGTTTTTTATTTATTTATTATTTAACTATCTTTAACTATCTTTATTTATCTAGTTTTTATTTAACTTGTTTTTTATTTATTTAATTTCTTATCGTTTTAAATAATGCTGGGAAATCTGGCGCGCCCTTTATGGAAAATTTCCATCCCCCCACGAAAAATTCTTCTATGGGAAGATCTTCCCACCTTAGTTCCTCTTCCTCCCCTATCAGAAATATCCCCCCTGAAAACGTATGTATACTTCCCAATAGACAATACTATATGTAAACTATGGGCAAAGTTTGTAACTCGCAGCCTTTCCCTCTGGGACTGTGGGGGATTAAGTCATCCTTAAGACATAGTTATTAGATTTTTCGACTATGCTGAACAAAATGGCTATCTCAAAATTTTGATCGGGTGACTTTGGGGAAAAATGAGCGTGGGAGGGGGCCTAGTTGCCATCAATTTTTGTCACTTGAAAATGGTGCTAGAACTTTTAATTTCCTCTCGAACGAGCCCTCTCGCGATATTCTATGACCACTGGGTTGATACAATCACCCTTAAAAAAAATAATAAACACGCATCCGTAGTCTTTCTTCTGGCCAAAAAATACAAAATTCCTCATTTTTACAGATAGGAGCTTGAAATCTCTACAGTAGGCTCTCTGACACGCTGAATCTGATGGTATCGCTTTCATTAAGATTCTATGACTTCTAGGGGGTGTTTTCCCTTTTTTTCGAAAATAAGACAAATTTTCTCAGGTTCGCAACTTTTGATGAGTAAGACTAAACTTAATAAAAATTTATATATCTGACATCAGCATACAAATCTAGTTCTTCTGATGTATCTATTGGTATCAAAATTCCGTTTTTTAGAGTTTCGGTTACTATTGAACCGGGTGGGTCCTTACTTACAGTTTGTCACCACGAACTGTTTGATTTGCCATTGGTGCCACACCCTGAGTAGAATATTTATGCAAACGCCTTATAACCTAGCCTGTCAGCAGCAAAGGGAAGGGATTATACGCATGCTAAAATCTTATTAATGACGGTCTGTTCAATGGCAGAAAAACAACAACATTTTGCTCGATGACAGATAAAAGTAATGAAACTTCGTGGGATGACAAATAAAAAAAAAAATCTCTTTTTTCGATGTTAATTTTAAAAAAATTTCGCTATTTTTGACAATTTGTCAGATGATACGAAAAAAACAATGACATGTTATCCAATAACCAGATAAAACAATGACAGTTTATCCCATGAAAAGAAAAAATGACAGTTAACTTGATGGCAGAAAAAAACGATTAAACGTTGGGTAATTGCGTATTATCCAGAACACACTCGAGAAGTGAAGTTAGGTTAATCAAATAATAAAATATTCCACAATATGGTGACATTATATTAAATACCTAACCTAACCACCTCTGTATATTATATCTTTAATTAAAATTTACGTGCATCTTTGTTTGTTTCACGAAAGAATAAGCTAGTTATAACCGAATACAAGAGAAATGCCAGTTTACTCAGATCAAACAAAGCAAACTTCTTGAGTGTGTTCTGGATAATACGTAAGTACCAAACGTTATCATATGACTATCTTGGTAACGATAGAAAAATATATGGCAAAAAAAAAAACGATGTCCAGGTTATTTTATTGCAGAATATTGCCGAACCCACATTATAGCTTTGGATATCGAAATTTCTAATTTTCTCTGGTGTTTGTAAAGTAATCGATTTTGCTACTGAACAGCTGAAATTCAGTCTATAATTTGGAATTTCGTCATTTCTTGTTGATACAACTCATCTTGGTCTTTTCTGTGATTTCATGCCAAGGTAGGGGGTGCTACAAACCCCGCCTTTCCTCAACCAGTGTTTTTTGATCCGGTCCAAAATTTCTAAAATAAACCTCTAGAAGACTGTTTTTACCCTAATAAATGAACAAAGTATTAAGATATCCCAAAAGCACGCATCCTTCCGCCTAACTCCTTCTATTTATTGGCTTAGTACTCGTATTTATATCTATAAAATTAATCGTGCTCTGGTTCAATAACACATATACAGATGAAACACGAGGATGTTAATTCCTCACCCATCTATTGTAAAAATTTGTTATACTTGTATATATTGATGCTACTGGGCTTCTTTTATCATATGCTGGGACACGTATTCAGGAAACGTGGACAGAATCAATTGAAGCCTGATAAACCCTGCATCTTTCTGAGTCCCAAGTACTGCGTTGTTTGGCTTCTTTTTATCTTCCTGTATCTGCCAGTCTTGGTGGCCATTCCAAATTAGTATGCTTTTGAAGTTGGAGGTAGTGGATAGGTTCTGTTGTTGTTCCTAGGATTGATGCTTTTTTATAGATAAATACATCCGTTTAGAACTCTTGTTGGTATAGTATGAAGTTTGTAACTTCCTGAGTTTTATTGTTTGAGAAGGGTGTATTATAGGCTACATCATGGATATATGAAGGGAAATATGGTAGTTCTCTTCCAGTGAAAAGTGTCATAAGTTTCCTCCCAAGAAAATATAGATCTAAATAATTAGGGGAAATGTTTTCAAAAGAGAATCACATCTGTTCAGTGATTGACCCATTTCTAGAGGAAACATGTTAAATAAGTATGAATAGTATGGTATTTCCTTGTTAGCCAGTTCTGGGCTAAATAAAAAATTTGGATATGCAAGATCAGACAATAACCGGTTTTTAGCTGTCTGTATACAGAGACAATTAGCTTACAATTAAGCTGTGAGTATATTTTCAATAAATATTTAATATATAAAGATGGTATCTTGATTGGGTTAGGTTATGTTATGTATTTAATATAACGCGTTCTGGGCTGCCCCCCTTCCATAATTTTTTTTGTAGTTTCAATAATTTTGTTACTAAAGTGTTATATTTTCATCATATTGTGGTTTACTTCATTAGGATTAACCTAACTTCAATTCTCGAGTGTGTAGTGGCTAACACGGGAGTACCAATAATACTATCGGATTGCTTATTTTATGCTTTTTCCAAATATCACGATCTATTTACAATGAACCCTCGCCCCTCTTGCGGTCCCAGATAGACTCCTTGAAATCTGAAAAAAAAACTAGAGGGAAACAACTGTTAAACAAAAAATTTCATACTTTATAATATGCAGGATGTTTCTATAAATCAGGTTATCATGGTTGTCCACTTTTTTAAATAATTTCAAATAATATTTTTATCCAAAATTAGTCAATCACAGGCGAAACTGGATATCACCAGGTTTAAAATGCAGAAACCTGTTTTAACGAAGAACTCATGACGCATCACGGAATTCAATTAAGGTAGCCATATATTATTTGGGTTATATATTGGACCATCAGGGGGGCAGGTGCATTGCGAGAAAAGCTACAATGATATTCGGAATGAGCATAAAATATGGAATATAATGGACATACTTCTATTTGGTAAATGTTTTGACAAAACTCGCCCCTGTGAGACTCGCTACCCGCAGGGCTCATTGACTAGCACACTTCGCTCTATTGGTAATGTTTCCTATAAGCAAGCCCATTTTACCCATTTTTAGTCTCGTTGGAGGGGGATTTTATAAAGCTAAAAAATGGATGTGCTTCTCTAATAATGACAAAGAAACAATATTTGATCATCAGAATCTTGCTATATGCAGTATTTACGCACTTTAGATAGCTTGTAACAAAACTAAACATTTACCTTCTATTTTATTACCATGTTTGCTTTAGAACGGCCAACTACCAAAAAGAAGTTTTTTTTTTTAAAGAGTAAAAAGCCACATTTAAATCTGCACAGATTTAAGACAAGCAGAAGAAAAGTAAAACAGTAATTCAAACTTAAAACGAACGTAAATTCTGCTCAAAGAATGAATGAAACCTAAAACGAACCGAAATTACCGCAAACAGGGGTAGGTTACCGCCCTATGAGCCTCCTAAAGGCCAGATTGTCATTTGCGCTTTACTGAAAACGATTTATATTTATGGCAGCGTGTTCTTATTTTGTCAATATCAACAACAACACAAATGCCAAAAATGATATCATAAGGCTAATCAAGGCATGCTAATAGGAGTGGGGCTACCCCCTCTATCTTAAACCGTCTAAATCGCTAGAATATATTCTGCTTTTTATTGAAACCTCTGGTATTTTCAACAGTACTGTTTTATTTGCCAGCGCAAAAGATTTTCATTTTCTGGTCTTTAGAAGGCTCAGGGGCGATAACCCTAACCTTGTCCTTGGTAAGTTCTGTTCGTTTTATGTTTGACTTGATAATTTATTTTACCTGCTGTTTGATTTAGGATCCATTTATTTATCTATGTCTATTATCTCTATGTTTATTTAATTTATGTTCGTTTTGGATTTCATTTGTTCATTGAGAGTAATTTCTGTTCCTTTTTTGTTTGAATTATTATTTAAATATTTCTGCTTGTCTTAGGTTTTAATATTGTTCTTTACTTTCTTTAAACAATTCCTTTTTTAGAAAATGTATTTTTATTATTTGTTTATTTTTTGGAATATTTGCAAAACTCTTTGGTTTTTCTGCTGAATAATTAAATTGTTGGATTGGAATTTAAATTTTCGACAAAATTTTAATATTCAGTCAAAATTTAACATCAATAGTAGTCTTGCTTAATAAATTATAATAAATTTTACTATAGAATCTTCCAAGTGTGCCGGCTGAAAATTTGCTGGGGGGGGGCAGACGCCAAAACAGCAGTGGTGGCTGGATGACAGGGAATATATTTCAGGATATTTTTTCGTAGGAATAAGTTTATTTTTAAATAATTTTAGGAAAAAAAAACTCACAAAAAGAGCAATTAAATTGCATGCAAAATGAAACAAAATACAGTAAATTTTATGCAAGGATTCGTGGCAAAGGGATCAATTTATTTAATCAATTATGTTTAATTATTATGCATTTAATCTTAAAATAAATCAAATAAACCAAAATTACGGAAAGATTTATTGCTTTGGTAGATTATAACACATGTAGGCTTGTCTTTATATAATTTCCTACGCCTTAGAATAGTTTACAGAAGGAGTAGAGATACTAAAAAAAGATCCTTCCTGCATGAATATCTCGTTTTTAATTTTATAACGGCCATGTAAGATATACCTCTTTCTTAACAGGACGTTTCTCCCCCTCGAACTTAAATCACATACATATTCAGACATTTAAAAAAAAATAGAATAGCGAATGAAAAACAAAATTTAAACTTAGATAAGATAAGATATTTATTTCAAAAAAATCACTATCACAAGCCCTCAGGGGGCCGAATTCGGACTTCGGAGTCGACTAATAAAACAAACAAAGCAAAAAACACTAATAATAATGAATAATCAAATTATGTATAAAAATACAAGTCAGAAAAAAAGTCAAAAAATATAAGTCAGAAAAAAAGGGAAGGGGACAAAAAAAGTCAAGAAATAAACATATATATCTACAAATTAAAAGGGACACTAAAAAAAAGTCCAAAAACTCACAAAAAAAGAACGAAGCATAAAACACACGAAAAACACATATGACTTAAAAGGGAAACTAAACCAAAACAGCGGGGGGCAAGCAAATTAGTGTAACGACCTAAAGCACCTCACATGAAAAAAAAAGAGGGAGGGGAAACTAGTTGGCTATTTTATTTATTTTTTCTGTGATGAAGGGGACAAAGGTTTTTTCATATCTGGAAGTAACGCAGCGAATGGGAGACAAAACTGGGATAGGCTCAGAAACAGCTCGAGGCTGTCGTAATCTGGATGGTGAGTGACGTTTGGGGAAAATACTTGCCGTCCGAGGGTTCGTTATTGCATTTTTTGAAAAACGGAGGCACAACGACGACCTCCTTCGCTCAAGGGTTTCCAAACTAGCTTTTTTTAGGAGCAGAGAGTAAGGCACCTTGCCTTCTTTGAAAATTATTCGCAAGGCTCTTTTTTGGATTGACTCAATTTTGTCAGATTCTTTACGGGAGATGCCAGGGTGCCAAACTGGACAAGCATATTCAAGATGCGGGCGGACAAAAGACGTGTACAACCTTAAGGAGTGAGAAGGGGGGACGCTACATTTACTTAGGAGCTTAAGGAGGGCGATAGACGCATTAGCTTTATGGATGATATCTTTAACGTGGATATCCCACTTGAAATTTGAAGAAATTGTGACTCCAAGTAATTTAACCGAGGATGCATAAATTTCAGGAGGGATAGGATTAAGAAAACAGGGCGAGGATTTGAGGAAACAAATCGGCATTATCATGGACTTAGAGGGGTTTACAGTCATATCTAGGTCCAAAGCCTCACTTCCAATTTCATTGAAAATACTCATAGGGTCGCTTATTAAATTTCTGAAGCAACTTTCAACAATCGTTAGGTCATCAACAAATTTTCAACGGTCAGGAACTTCCTTCGCGAGGCTGTTAACCATGACTGAAAAAAGGAGGGGGCCTAGGAGAGTTCCTTGGGGTATGCCATTGTAGATAGGGAGAGGATTTGAGAAATGGTTCTGGTATTTAACCACCTGTGATCTATTTGTTAAAAAGGAGGCAACCAATTTTACCAGTAAGGGATCGATATTGAACTCGCTTTCAAGTTTCTCAATTAAAATATTGTGGTTAACAAGGTCAAAGGCTTTCTGAAGGTCAATAGAAATTAAGTTTAGCCAGGAATTAGGTTTTCCGAGGATTTCTTTCAGTTTATTGTTACCCACCCTAACAAAATATCTCAGAAAATTTGCCTGATTTTTGAAAAAGGGGGAAACACCCCCAAAAAAGCAAGCGATCTTATTGAAAATCCTTTTATAAGATACATCATATCCACAGCTTAGCTACCAATATTGGTATACATATATTGGTATCTAAGCAGAGATTATATCTGAGAACCCTACCGTAGAGGTTTCAAGCTCCAATCTTTAAAGTTTGGAATTTTGCATTTTTTTTTTCTTTTTCCAGAAGAAACATTGTAGATGCATGTTTATTTGTTGTTGTTTCTTTTAGGGGTGATTGTATCAAATCGAAGGTCCGAGATAATTGGGAGGTAGTTCATTCTAACGTAAATTTAAAGCTCCTTTTTAAATGACCATTCAGGTAGTCTTGGAAAGGGGAAAGTCTTGTTTTCTGCCATTTTAGGGCAACAAACTACGACTTTACCACAATGAGGACGAATTTGCAATCAATTTAAAAACTGAGAAGCTAACTGATTTAAAAATATCAATAACTATATTTTAGGCTTTCCAGTTGCAAAAGAAGTAATGCCACACAGTGGTAGTACATGTATAGAGAAGATTTAATGGATATAACCAAGTTGATTCGCTTTATTTGTAATTAAATTAGGCTAAGTTTAGTAATCTGTAATTGCGCATCAGCTATAATGAGAGGAGGTGAGTCATTGTTTAAGTGGGGTAGGGTAGATTCCTAAAAAGTACATTTGAATGGACAAAATGCTTACTCTTCATGAGATTTCAAATAAATGTTCAAAGAGGTAGGGTGGGAGTAGGAATTAATTAAAATATTGGTAAATGTTTACATTCGTCCCAAGTGCTCTAAGTTTAGAGCACCTAAAAATACTAATTCTAGAAGCGCATCCATTTCTGGTTGACCCTCCTCCTCCATTGGGCAAACTAAAAATGCGTAAAGTGGGCTTGCTTACAGGTAACATTACCTATAGAGCGAAGTGTATTAATCCATGAGCTCCGCGGGCAGCGGGGAGAGGTCTATATTCCTTATTTATTTAATAAACCTCGTTTTTTTTAGTTTTATCACTCTTTGTTGAATAATTATAGAATACACACCTCGCCCCAGGAATTTTTTTTATATATCTTGCTTTCTCTTTACCGATTCAATTTTAAGCGTGGAGACGTTAAAGGTAATTGCCCGGGGTAAATTTTCACCTGGATTGGATTGTCCAGAGGATATTTTTATGGGGAGGGGTATTTTTCCATAGAGGATGAGCCTGATATACTGACTTTTTTAAACTGATATTGTTTAAAAAACGATCAGAAATTAAATTAAAAAACTAATTTTTTCAACTGAAAATAAGAGCAACATTAAAACTTAAAACGAGCAGAAACTATTACGTGTATGAGGGGGGCTGTCCCCTTCTCAACGCCTCACTTTTTACGTTAAAGTTTAAATTTTGTCCCAATTCTTATAGTACGACTCCTGAAACACAGGAGTTGTTTAATTAGAACTATAACTTTTTTTTTAATGTTGAAAAACTGTAGCGTGAAGAGCGAAGTGCTGAAGAGGAGGCAATCCCCCCTCATATACGTAATAATTTCTGTTCGTTTTAAGTTTTAATGTTGCTCCTCACTTTCAGTTAAAAAAACTTGTTTTTTTTTATTTAATGAAGCTTAGAGACAAACATTTTTCTAAAGGCAATGGAAAAAGTTTGTCAATTAAAATAAAAGGATAAAAAAAATGAAAAAAGGTGCTAAATACAAAAAATGCACAAAACAATAGCCTACTTACAAAAACTAAGATATAAATTCCCAGATATAAACTAAGATATAAAGATATAAGATATAAAGTATGATATAAACAGTTCTGTTGAGCAATGCCGAAGCGTTGGACGGATATTTTTTAACAACATCGACAGTTCTGAACTTGGATATCAAATACTAAAATATCTAATGCCTTTAGACTCAGTGCTTGTAAAACGTAACACATTGACAAAGTAGTTTGTTTAAAATAAAATACTAAAACTAGGATTAAGAAAATCAAATTAGAATTTTTAATCAAATGCTTTTAATTTAATTTTGAATACAAAAAAACAAAATATTTAATAACTTTATGCTTTATAATGTACAAAATTCAATCATTTTCAATGTGATAACTAGATAAATACAATTACTCCTAGGAAAACAATAATTGATAATAAAACATAAAAAACGTATCCGTTCAGGGGAAAATACAGAAATTCCCAGTATTCCGCTCAGGGGTAACATTTCCGATTGCAGTGGCTTCATATATCAGCTGATGGGTACTCTTGCAATGCAAGCAAACGTTGTCGGCATATTTTTACTAAAATTGCCCCTTATTAAATTGTTTTCCTAGTGTTTTCTGTAGTTGTACGAACTTTTTTGTGTACTAATAACTGCACTGAGTACTAATAAACAAATACATATTTAGGATCACCATAAAAAGCTGATTATTTGATTTACTGTTACCAATATTTAAGCTCTCATACTTTCGTTTTTGGCAAGGATTGTTATTTTCTTACCGTTCATTACTAAGAATTTTTTTTTTTACTCCAACCAAATCATAGAATGAAGGTTTGTGGAATCCTGGAAAGGGGTCACTCATTCACCAATTAGAACTTTATTTTCCTGGTTAAGAGTGAAAATCTATTGTCAGGCAGTCAACAATGGGGCAACGCACATCTTTTCCATGGTTTTTCCCTATTTTGCTCTCTCTCCATTGGTTTCCTTATAATTACTTTATAGTCCCAAATTTCCAGGGGGGCATGCCCCCTCCCCCTGCCGGTGTCCATGGAATCTTAGGTAGACGAGAATGAGGATTGTTATCATTATTATTATTCATTTTATATGTGATTCATAATTGCATATTTTAATAGAACTATTATTCATTTGGATTGAAAACTGTAATTGTTGCTTTGCTGTATGGCTGAAGCCATCCTGACCCACTTATGTGCACATTCGTGAATATACACGTATCTCAATCCACCATTTTATTAAAAGAGTATTTTTATGTTATGCTTATCTGTTTTCAATTGGATCCTCCTCTCGAGTTTCTACAACTACTCGTTCCATACAAAGTAACCAGGCGGACAGTTTTTAGCCCTCTTTTGGTCCTTCATGGCTATCCTTTTCTTTTGAGAGGCGATATCTTTTCTTCTGCATTAGGGTCCCCATAGAGTATCGACTTGAAGATATAGGTTCCAAGCCGATCAGAAAAACTGTTTTGGTCCATATCCGGGTCCCTTACCTGACCTTCCTTCCACGAGGGAATCTTTGGTTCTTTTGACTCGGAAAATGATCCTTGAAAAATGTCCAGTGCACAACTATCGTTACATGACCTATCCCCTTTTTTGCATCACAAAACGTATTTATAAGCAATTGACAATTTGAATTATTTACAGCCATTGCCCCAGGGGCTGTGGGGCTCATGCCATCCTTTAGATATATTTTCTGGACCTTTCGACTATTTTGAACTAAATAGGTATCTCAAAGCTTCACTGATTGTCTTGCGGTGCTACGGAGAGGGCATGAGAGTAGGGGATGTTGCCTCTTCTCCACTACTCTACATGTTTCTACGACTACTCTTTCCGTACGAAACGGCCTGGGTAAAAATAAATAAGGAACAATACATTGAGGGCGTATGGCTTTTGCTTAGGTAGCGCTTGAGCACTGTCTCTGATTGCTGTTTTCTTAAGGTTAGACTTGATTTGTCATTCTAAGTTCTAAAGTCGCAATTTACTTTTCTTTGAATTTTAAACGTTTTTTGATTAATCGCATAAAGAAAACTAAAGATAGTGTAATTTTTTCCGTCGTCAGAATGCACAAGACTGGGTATGCGGGTTGTATTCCTTTGATCTTCTCTTTTCTGAGCTCTTTATGTAGCCTAAAGTATATTCGACCCTAAGAAAAAAAAATGCACGGAGATTTTTTTAAAATAATTATGATGTCTAATAAATTCTAGCATTTTTCTATATTCTAGATCAATTTTGTCCGTTTGCATCATAGTGTTTATAAATTTAACAAATAGATAATTGTAATACCAGGCACACAACGTTGCAATACTTAAGTTGTCCTAAAAATTATGCTCGTAGATATGAGAACGGTAAAATTTGACCCAGTATGTGACCATAATTTAACTTTCTGGAAAGTATTTCTGTGAAATAAAGCTTTGATTCTCAGTTATATGTTTAATAATAGTTCTGTTTCCTCACTAATCTCGAGTTCAAAAGGTTTACAGTCCTTGCTTTATTCATTACCCTAGTCACCCTCTAATCGTCCTCTGAAATTAAAATAAAGGACAAAGACGGAAGAATGTAAGAGAGACATGTGAATAATCAGAAGTATGCATTCGATCGCTGAAAATAAGAAACTAATTTAGAGCGGAAATACTAGTTGAGGGAATAAACTTATGGGGAAACTTGTTCAAACGAGAACGCAAAAGTGCGTGGCACGTAATTCGATAATGCAGAATAAATGGAAACAAGATAGCCTTTACTTAGTGTATTATAAAATGTTGTTAGTAACCATGACGGCGACATGTTTCCTAAATTAGTGAAGACAAAAGATACTACCTTTAAACAACGGAATGTTTCAAGATGAAGCTATATTGAGAAATACCAATTGCCATCTTTCGCATTCAAAATAAACCTTGTAACATTGGCCTTAATTCTGTTTTGGTAAGTACGACTCGATGTTACATTTATTGTACTCTTCGTGTTATAGTGAGAGTGATGCTTTGCCTTTCTTAAATTAATGCCGGAAGCCTAACAAGTCTTGTTCTGCCCATTTTTGGCTTCATTGATGGATCAGAGTCCGTTAATCCCGATGTCTGCTAGACCCGTTAAGTTTTTTTTTAGAAAATGTGTGGACCACACCCTTTCAGTTTTTTTTTTTTTTACCTTGGATTGAGGTCAATCATCATGGATTGAACTTTGCATTCTCCTCAGTGTACTCTATGTGTGGAATTTTCGGTTGTAAAAATAATATTATTTCCCCTGTGCGTCCTCAGAATTGTTGAGCACTTGAAGGTCAATGTTTGTCTGTTCTGTTCCCCCTTCCTTTGCCACATATTGAGTAATAAAGACATAAATAAAATATAATGCCTTCTTTCTTTGATTTTTGTATAGATTCTTTTGTTTTTATTTCTTTTTCAAACCTAGTAACCCCCTCCCCTCTGGATACGACTCTGAAGGGAGTTTTTGCTTGCTTAAAAAAATTGCCCATCACACTTTTTTAAGGACCATTATGCTTGCAAATTTTATGTTGGGTCGCACGGAGAATATTTTGCACACTTGCTTCAAAAGCTCTGCTAGGAAGGGTCAAACTTGTGAAGATAATGACGGAGAGAAAATTGACAGAAGTAGTCAGACGGAGAATTTAGGATAGAGTTTTCGAAGGCTGAATGTGCGAGCCTAAGATTGTTCAATTTATTTATTTGCAAGAGGCTGCTATGACCTGTACTAGAGTACAGATCTATAGTATAGCCTTGGCAAGGTTAAAGTAGCTTCTACCGTTGATTCTGGGCGGTTTTAAGGGGTTTTAGACTTGCTAACGTGACAGGCAGCCTGTCGTTTTGCCAGGATTTTAATGGCAAGACCCAATAATTTTGATTGGTATCCTACTTTATTTTAATGCAGCATTTTCTTAACCTAGCATCAATTTAGAGCAACAGTTAAGCTCACTTCAATTTTTCTAGCTAAAAATGATTGTTTCTATCGACCCAAAAGACCAACACACTTTCCAGCAGTTTACCTTTCTTGTTGATGACGAAAGCGATGTGAACTAAAGTAAGAATACTGTGTACAATAACCTGTGTGTTTAGAGCACTGTAGAGATTTAAATTTCTCTTCAGTTTTTTGGAGTTTGCGCAACATTAGTAGATTTCGCAACCTTCAGGAAGTTTCTAATATTCTTCATATAATATGACTAAGAATTTCCAGGACAAGAGCTCCAAGTGGCTAATCCTCTCCATAGATGGTGGGAGGGTTTCGTGCTCGGATTACAGCACTTCGCCTCGGCTAACTATAGTTGACGGCTGGGTTACCACCGTTGGTGATTTATCAACAAATTCGGTGATTTTTCGGTGATTATCTTTAATTTGGTGATTTTCTATAAAAGCTGCTGACATTCAATGTATGGTTAGTTTGCTATCATACTGAGGTGAAAAAGCCGGTGACTTTAATATTTTGAGTTTTTTTACTCTAGCGTACAAAGAAATGGCGTTATTTTGGGTTTGTTTGTGTCCGTTTGGCACTTGAGTTTGATATCTGATGCTATAGCAGAGAGCCAAAAATTTTAAATGAAGTAAATGTCATGCAAGTGTGCTAGCAACAAGTTGAGCCTGAGAGCCACAGAAACGATAAATAAATAATTTCTCAGGTAACGTAAGCTTATGCCTACACAGATTCAGAAGCCCAGGTTAGGTTTTTTTTATGAAACAGAACAATCTCTTAAGGAAAGGGAAGAAAAGATGCTGGAATCAAATAGAAAAATGGTAGGAGTACGTGCTCTCAGGTTCTTGCCTTTGTTGTGAAAAGGCTTGTTTTGTACGGTACCTCCAAAACACTAAAAAGCAAGTGAAAGTCCGATTTGAGGACAAAAGAGGAGCATTTCATCTATTCGTTTTAATGAAAAACCAAACAAAAGCCAAAAAAAGTAATGAAAAGCAAATGGTGAAGTAGTAGGGAAATAAATAAAAAGACGGTAAAGGTCTAGAACAGCGGCTCTCCAGAAGGAGACATGCTAGAACAAAAAGAGACACATTTGTAGATTAATTATTTCATGTTTATTTGAATGGTTTTGTTTGCGTTTTTCACAATAGATACCCTGACCCCCCCCCCGCTCCATAATGGTCTCATATAGCTCTAAGTGGCTGTCAGCCACTTAAAAAAAAAATATTTAGAATAAATTTCAATGAATTTTCAGGAGCCGTTTTCGTAAAGGTCTTGAATGGCGACTTTTCTGGAGTAGACATGCTAGAACCAAAAGAGAGACGTTTTTATATTTTTAATGTTCTGTTCATTTTTATGGCACTTGGTATTAACCAAGTGACATATAGCAGTCGCCAATTCTGTCGGTCTGTCGGTCTGTCTGTCGGTCTGTCGGTCCCGGTTTTGCTACTTTAGGCACTTCCAGGTAAGCTAGGACGATGAAATTTGGCAAGCGTATCAGGGACCGGACCAGATTAAATTAGAAATAGTCGTTTTCCCGATTTGACCATCTGGGGGGGAGTGGGGGCCCGGTTAATTCGCAAAAAATAGAAAAAATGAAGTATTTTTAACTTATCAGCGGGTATTTGGATCTTAATGAAATTTGATGTTTGGAATGATATTGTGTCTTAGAGCTCTTATTTTTAATCCCGACCGGATCTGATGACATTGGGGGGAGTTGGAGGGGGAAAACCTAAAGTCCCGGTTTTGCTACTTTAGGCACTTCCAGGTAAGCTAGGACGATGAAATTTGGCAAGCGTATCAGGGACCGGACCAGATTAAATTAGAAATAGTCGTTTTCCCGATTTGACCATCTGGGGGGGGGGAGTAGGGGCCGGTTAATTCGGAAAAATAGAAAAAATGAAGTATTTTTAATTTATGAGCGGGTGATTGGATCTTAATGAAATTTGATGTTTGGAATGATATTGTGTCTCAGAGCTCTTATTTTAAATCCCGACTGGGTCTGATGATATTGGGGGGAGTTGGAGGGGGGAAACCTAAAATCTTGGAAAACACTTAGAGTAGAGGGATCGGGATGAAACTTGATGGGAAAAATAAGCGCAAGTCCCAGATACATGATTGACATAATCGGAACTTATTTGCTCTCTTTGGGGTAGTTGGGAGGGGGGGAGTAAGTCTTAAAAATTAGAAAAATGAGGTATTTTCAACTTACGAACGGGTGATCGGATCTCAATGAAATTTGATGTTTATAAGGATATCGTGTCTTAGAGCTCTTATTTTAAATCCCGACCGGATCTGGTGATGGGGGCGGGGAGTTGGGAGGGGGAAACCTAAAACTTGGAAAACACTTAGAGTGGAGGGATCGGGATGAAACATGGTGGGAAAAATAAACACAAGTCCTAGATAGATGATTGACATAAACGGAACGGATCCGCTCTCTTTTGGGTAGTTGGGGTGGGGGGGGGTTAATTCTGAAAAATTAGAAAAAATGAGGTATTTTTAACTTACGAATGGGTGATTGGATCTCCATGAAATTTGATTCTTAGAAGGATATCATGTCTCAAAGCTCTTATTTTAAATCCTGACCGGATCTGGTGACATTGGGGGAAGTTTGGGGTGGGGAGACCTAAAATGATGGGAAACCCTTAGATTGGAAGGATTGGGATGAAACTTGGTTGGAAAAATAAGCAAAAGTCTTGCATACGTAATTTACATAATTGGAACGGATCCGCTCAATTGCGGGGGGGGGGGGGGGTAATTCTGAAAAATAAGTAAAATAACATATTTTTAACTTACGAAGGAGTGATCGGATCTTCATGAAACTTCATATTTAGAAGGACCTCGTAACTCTGATATCTTATTTTAAATCTCAACCGGATCAAACGTAATTGGGGGGGGGGGGCAGTTGGGGGGACCGGAAATCTTAGAAAATACTTAAAGCGGTGAGATCAGGATGAAACTGGATGGGAAGAATAGAAACCTGTCTAAGATACGTGACTGACATAACTGGACCGGATCTGCTCTCTTTGGTGGAATTGGGAGGGGGGAGGTAATTTTGAAAATTGAGTTATTTGTAACTTACGAAAGGGTGACCACATCTTAATGAAATTTGATATTTAGAAGGATCTTGTGCTATAAAGTTTAACTTTAGGTTCTGACCTTCTCACAAGTGCCAAATGAGCTCTTGGCTCTTGGCTCTTCCGACCTCGTCCAAATGAGCTCTTGGCTCTTCCGACCTCGTACCATATGAGCTCTCGGCTCTTCCGACCTCGTCACAAGTGCCATATGAGCTCTTAGCTCTTGTTATGGTTTTCAAAGAAAAGTAATGAGCCGTATTAGTTTTAAGACCCGTAGAAATTAACACTTTCAAAAAATCTGAACTCAAAACCAATAAGAAATTATTATTTAAAGATAAATAAAATCGGAAACAAACAGAAATTAGATAAACAATTGTAGGAAACAAACATACTACAGGTACTAATATGGATGAATAAATAAATCTTGAAACGAGTAAAACTTAAATTGAATATTCAAATGAAACTTAAAACGAACAAAAATCACTACAAGAAAGAGTTCCCTGTTCCCTTCCCCCTCCCCTAACTATAAAAGTCTAACACTCCATCATTTGCATTTTATTGAACAGTCCATAAAAAAAGAACTAATAAAATGAAACTGAATATTTGATATATAATGATGCTAATTGCTGAAAGCTCTGAAATTCAAGATTTTATTTGTAATATAATTCGTTTTCAGTCAACCACAAACGACCAAGTAGTCTCCGGAAAAGGGCACAGGGGCACTGGTTGCCCTCCGGCCACTTTTAGACTGTTAAAAAGGGCACTAAATCTTTCGATATCCAGTCGAATGAGTCTCCTTTAGAGGTTTATATGACCACCTATTCCATAAAAACCTTATATGTTAACAATGGGCAATGTGTATAATTTAAAGACCCTTCTATGGGGGTCGGGGGGTATTCAACTCCGGAAGTACAGTTATGTGACTTTCGGATAATTTTGAACAAAATTGCCATCGCAAAATTTTAATCGAATGTATTTGAGGGACAAGGACCCGGAAGGGAGGTAGGTTACCCTCTGATCACTGTTGACTCTTATAAAGGTATCTAGAACGTTTGGTTTCAAATTGAATTAGCCTGCTCAGTAGTTTATGTGACCATCCCTTCCATAAGAACCTTATACGTTAACAATGGGCAACTTGCATAACTTACAACCCTTGCACCGCCAGATTGGGAGATTGTTGTTGTTGTTAAACTTGAAGCATAGTTATTTGATATTTGAACCATTTTCAACTAAATGGCTATCTCAAAAGTTTGATCAGATGTATTTGGGGAAAGGCATAGGGGACCGGCTGCCCTCTGATCACGTTTGAATCTTGTAAAGGACAATAGAAGTTTCGGTTTCAAAATGAGCTTCCTCCGAAGTAAAACACGATTTCAATTCGATTTTTCGATTTGCTATCGATTTCTAATCGAATGAGCTCCCTCAAACGTTTATGCGACCACCCTTCACATAAAAACCTTGTAATTTAAAAATAGGCGACTTGTATAACTTACACTCCATGCTCCTGTGGCTGTGTTTTTTTTTTATCCCGGAGGCATAGTAATTTTCTCTTTGGATTATTTTGGACAAAACAGCTCTCTCAAAACTTTGATCTGATGCATTTGGGGAAAAGGGAATGGGTGGAAGGGCTGGTTGTCTTCCGAGATCACTTTCGACTCTTAAAAAGGGCACTGGAACCTCTGATCTCCAATCGAATGAGTCCCCTCCGAAGCTTACACGACCACCCCTTCTACAAATACCTTATATGTTAACAATGAGTGACTTGTGCAACTTTCAGGCCTTGCCCCGGGGGCTGGGGGGTGTCTAACCCGGAAGCATTGTAATTTGATCTTTGGACTACTTTGAAAAAACTGGCTATCTCAAAATCTTGATCAGAATTATTTGGAGGAAAGAGGGTGGGCTTGATGCCCTTCGATCACCTTTGGCTTTTAAAAAGGGAACTAGAACTTTTGGTTTCAAGTCTAATGAGTCTCCTCCGAAGTTTTTGTGACCACTCCTCCCACTAAAACCTTATATGTTAACAATGGGCAGCTTTTATAACTTACAGCCCTTGCCCCCAGGCTGTGGGGTTTTTATTATGCCTGGAATCATAGTTAACTTTTGGACTTTTTTGGGCAGAATGGTCATCTTAAAGTTTTGATCGGATGTATTTGAGGGAAAGAGGGGAAGGGGGACTTGTTGCCCTCCGATAACTTTTGGCCCTTAAAAAGGGCATTAGAACTTCCGATTTCCAATCGAATGAGCTCCCTCCGAAGTGTATCCAGGGAAAAAATAATAAAACATTGAAGTCTAATGGCTCTTTACTATAGGCATCGCTATAGCGTTGCCTGTGATTCAGCAAGTATCAGTGAATCATATATTCCAGTTTTTTGTCCATTTCATTTGTTTTTTAATTGATTTTTCAACAATTAGGCTATTATGTTACTTTTTACATAGCCTAGGGCTATATTTAGTAGTACATATTGGTGTGCTGGATTTAGGATCCTTTGTCCGAGAGGGAAAGGGTTCAAATCCTAGTGTACCCAATTATTTGGTTCGGGACGGTGGTCAGTGGCGTGACTCTTTAAGCTCAGCCAGAGTCGACCCAGCTCTGAATGGGTACCTGGAGAAATCTTGGGAAGGTAAGCAGGAAGGGTGTGCGAAAGCACAGAATAGTTGCCCCCATCCTTGCACTTCCTGGCTGAAGGGCCAAGAAACAGAGATCAGCACTGCCGGTAGGGACTGTAAAGTCCAATGCCGAATTCTTTACCTTTCTTTACCGAGGGCTATATGAGACCATTAGTGGAGAAGCTGGAGACGAGTTGTCAAAAACGCTAACAAAAATGAACATAGAATTAGCAATATAAAATGTCTCTTTTTTGTCCTAGCATGTCTCCTTCTGGAGAGCCGCTATTCGAAATCTTTACTAAAAAGGTTCTTTTTTAAAACCGGAAAAAATATTTTAGTTCGCAATTTCAGTTTTCCTTGTGATTTTGGGTTTCAGAATCATTTCTCCTTGTTCTTGAAGCAGTTGAAGGCCTTTGAAAAACTTGAAACACATTGACATGTCAGCAAGCCGAATTACAAGGTTTTTCTCCAAATCCGACCGATTAGACGCAAAAATGCTAGTAACCCTGGTTTGGCCTTGTATTCTCTCCTTGGGAACATGCCCAGGGTTTGTCTATCATAGCAAATTTAGGCGTCTATTAAAAGAATTATCCTATAATGAAAGTGCACTGGTTACATTCTGAAAAGGAAAAAATATGTTCAGTTACATGAGTATGGAGAGTAGCCTAGGGCCACATGCCTCCCTTGAAAGATCGAATATTTTGACTCGAAATCAGAGGCCAATGTTGCAAAAAATCACGCTAAACGCCAACACTAAAGTGCAATAAATTCCTAATATTTCAAATGTTGTATTAAACTATGGCTATCTTACAAATTGTTGAAAATAAGATTTAATTATTGAATATCAATTTGTATGATTGGAGGGCCTAGTCTAGGGACCATGGGCCTGTTCTCCATCCTACACCTATCACTCCGTGTCTCTTGTATAGATGGAACCTCTTTCGGCTGTTTATTGTCCATAAATTGTTTAGAAAATCTTTCTCAGAATGTTAATTACAAGCATGAGGCTAATACTGCAAAATTGAAGCCCAGAATCCGTGAGTGGTTATTTTTACTAGAACTATTTCTACTATGCTTCTACTCTTAAATAACACTGTCGGTTATTACTAATAAAACTTATTAGCCAACATCATTGCTATTAACGCAGACAAAAGCTACGACCAGGGGAATATCTCTTGCATTTTTATCGGGGGGAAGGGTCCATATCCGGATAGTCAAGGAACTTGAGCTTTATACTGGTTATGGTACTGCAATAATTATTGGGACTGTAATATTAATAATTATTGGGGGACTGCACCCCCCCCCCTAAGTGTCCCCCCGGCTATGACTATTAAAAACGGACAACGATTAAATTAAAAAAAAGTTTTCCGTGGAAAGTAAAGAGCAAATTTAAAACAAACGAGCATCATTGGCTTATATTATATGTCAAGCCTAAAACAGGCATGAACCACTATAAATATAATGGAATTTTAAGCAAGACTTAATATCAAGAACAATGTTTCCTTCTTGTGGTAGGCCTATCTATTCCTTTCAAGTGTATAGAAAAGTCAATTGGTAACTTTCAATTCAAGCAATTTATTTATTATTCTGTAAAGCAGAAATAATTCCTCTTTTTTGCTGTTGTTGCAGTTTTTTTGAGGGGGGGGGGGGGGGTGACAACGCCATTCTTATTTTTGGTAGTATATTTGTCCTTCTTTGTATTTGTTTTAGGTTCTATTTCTTCAGCTATAGTAATTTCTACTCGTTTTTTCGTTAATATCGTACATAAGCTAATTTTACTTTATTTTATATTTTAAATTCACATCTTGCCTTCCATGGATGCTTCTTTTTTTATTACATCGTAAAAGTCATGTTGAGAACATGCTGAATGGTAAAGTCGACGAGTTGCTTGTTATTAAGCATGGATATGCAAAATAATGATAATGCCTTAAGGGGCGATTTAGCATGTGATCATTGAAAGATTGACAGAGAACCAAAGCTATTTTGGATTATAGTGGAACTTGATGGTTCAAATTCATTTATATTGTGGATTCAATTTAAAGGAACAGAAAACCCGTTTATCAGTGACTTTTTTTGCCATGTAAGATACAAATAGTCTGATTTTCATCGTTTCTAGGGATCAACGGAAATAGTGTGATTTAACTTCTTTTTCTTCTTGTTTTTTTTTTACCACCATCTATAGACTTGAGCACCTTGCAGTAATCTATGCCAGAGTTTTGTTACTAGTTTTCAAAAGACTTATTACTGCTATGTAACTAGCACAATCGAATATGATTTCGCCCAACATTGGCGCTATGTTATACGAAATGCAGACCAACACAGGCTTTTACTTAATTATAATCTATGGATGATTCTTTGGATGTGTGTTATTTTATTCCTTGTGGTATAATTAATTTGCAAATTACTGATTGCAACTAGATAACTAGCGCAATCAAGTATGATTTAGTTGCCCTTATATACAAAATCCATGCCTAAGCAAGCTTTAAGTCTCGTTCATTGATATTGGATCTTTCTGAACTTCCTTCTCCTCTCCCCCTAGAAAGTTTTTTAGTCCTTGCTTCTTAAAAGACTTCTCTATGTGATAGATTACTTCATTAAAAATAATGTAGCCTAGTCCCTTAAGATACAGTTTTTAGTAATTAGAAGTAAGAGTATTTCAGATAATAGGGAAAAATTTTCAGCATTGTCCGGAATTCAGGACCAAAGAAAAAAAAACAACTTGAACAACAAATCTAGACTTTACAATAGGTTATTGTCAGTATTATGGTAAAACATAGAAGGGACGAAGTAGGGTGGGGATGTACTTTTAACGCTTGAATATCTAGCTCCTTTATAAGTGGTAACTCAAGAGGCTTAATGCGTCACGGGCTATCTCTGGCGCATATATCTTCAGTATTGTTGATGCCAAGAGTTTTCTATCTCCGGAGAGGAAAATTGTTTCTAGCTAAAAGAGCTCATTCAGCCAAAAAGAGTGAGTGTTTGCGTATGCTCGAGATTGAATAGGATACAATTTTTTTTCTAGTACGAACAAATTGGATGAAAGTATGCATTTAGAAGTGCAAGTGGCTTTAAATTTTGTCATTTCTTACTTATATAACAAATTACCGAGAAGGAGAGTTAATCTTTTTGGTGAAGAATTGGAAAGGGCAATGAAAGAAAGATTTCAGGGTAAGTCAAATTTTCACTGTACTTCATCTGTAAACTTGTTTTTGCTCAGAACAACAATACTTGGTTAAATTCTTTAGTATTAATCTAGTCAGAATTTGAGAAATTTAATAGCGGCAATGTTTAAGCAATTATATCTGGCCTGGTGTTGTAAGCTGTGGGTTTCTAGCTGCATTGAGGGCGTTGGAGAAAATTTTCTCCAGCGCCCAAGAATTCACTAAAAATGACTCTTTTGTCCCAATAAAGCTATTGTTTATAATGTAGTATTAGTGAATGGATATGTAAAGTTATGGATTATCGCGGAGGAGAGATATTAATAGATTTATTTACATACTGAGTTAAACTATTCTGTATTTGTCAAGCCTCAATGAATCGTTTCTTTCCATAAAATTCTATATTTTTCTCCCTTAGATAAATAAATTTTAAATTCGTTTCTGTAATGTTTTCTTCTTTTTTCTTTCATCTGATGTTCAAATTCCAAACACATTATGTTAATTTGATGAAAAACACCAGGTATAATTAATTACCAAGAACAAATTATCCCCTAGGTTTTGGCAGTTTTAATAAGATTCAGTCTTAATCCCAGGGTGTAACCATGCAGCTTTCCTTTGTTTCAAATCTCTTCGTCGCTGGGATGTCTGTTGCCAAGTGGTGGAAAAAAGGGGTGGAAGACACATGAATCCATCTAAATTACGTTGGAACAATTGCTGGGATAAAACTTGAATAAGAGTAAACCTTAAGCCTAGTTAGCCTAGTTAAGCCTTAGCCAGAGTCGACCCAGCTCTAAATGGGTACCTGGAGAAATCTGGGGAAGGTAAACAGGAAGGGTGTGCGCAAGCACAGGATGGCTGGCCCCCAACCCCCCATTGCACTTCCTGGCTGAAGGGCCAAGAAACGGAGATCAGCACCGCCGATAGGGACTGTAAAGTCTAATGCCGTATCCTTTACCTTTTTTTTAAGCCTAGTTAAAGCTATTGAAAGCGGTAAGACTAATCTAAGCCACTTTCTTGGATATCTGCTATGGACTGGCACGTACCAGGGAGGGGGGGGGTATGTATGCCAACCATAGGGCACCAATAGTTTTTTTCCACTTACATTAGATAATTTTATATCGCTACAAGTGAAAACATGGACAAATTAATATGGCTGAATTTTTACCAGTCTCTTAAACGTTTATGTCTGGAAACTGCGTTAATTTTATTACTCTCTGATACATAGGTTCACGTGTTTTCGCAGAGGGTAGAAAGAAGACGGCATTGTGTATGCCCCCTACCTCTTAGTCCTGACCCTGATTAAGTTATGGTTTTCTCTATTAATTTGCTAATTAAAAGATGAACATACCACTCGATGGCTCCCTCAATCCAGATATAAAAATTGCAACCCCCCACTAATGAAACCCAGCCACACATCTCTATAGAGCTAGATATAACCCATAGGCTATATGCAAAATGTTGTTTGTTTCTTCAAATTGACTGTATTTGGCATTATAAACCAACTATTGTCGATAAATAAACATAAAAGTAATACAACCCAGCAAAATCAGAGTTTTGTATCTAGTTTAGGGCTATGTCTAGCCCCATTAGCGGAAGCTGGGGCGCATTTGCGCGATCAGTGGTTAATATAGTTCGAATGAGCATTAAAAAGTGCAACAAGTGGTATGTTCTTCGTTAGCTAGCGAAATAAATCGGGAAAACTACAAATTTCCGCTTAGCCTCAGGGGAGCATTAGAAATTTTTCGACAAAAGGCAGACAGGAACCAGAATATCTAAAATAATTTTTCGAGAAGTTATTCGGCATGGGAGTTTTCCCTTTTTTCAAAATGGGGGATGTATAGTTTGAATGCTTTGGTTTTTTTTGGAGGGGGGAGGGGATTCGCCTTTAGGGGCTTCTAACATTAAAAGATTACTAAATGACAAATTCTGTTTTTATTATTTTTTCTTTCTAAATAATGACTAGTAGTGTCATTGTGACATTGATTCCTAATACGTTCAGTTTATAACCTCAGGGCTCAAATGTTTTTCTAACAAAATAAATATTTATCAGGATATTCCCCTTATTTGGCGAAAATTTGTTTTCACTTATTCAGGTTTTAAACAAAATATTTAGTTGAAATTTAATAATTTCGAAGTAATCACAAGAAAGCTTGTCAGCTGAACCTACAGATTCGAGCTTCGTTTGTCTGTTTTCTGTTGTTTTTTTTTGGGGGGGGGGGGGAATATAAAATCACCTGAAAGAAAGCTTTTTGAGGGGTCCAAACTCGATGTATGGCAGGTTAGAGCACGCTTTTTTTAAGACTTTTGTTAAAATCAACAATTTGGAAAAGGCTCTCTCTTTCCTAGAACCTGAGTTTATATGGTCATTTGCGGATATGTTTTCGAAAGAAATGAAAACAGACTGAGAAATTAAAAGGAATATATATGGCTACGATTCTAATTGTCTGGCCGTTAACTCGGGCACATCCAAATAAACCAATTTCTATCGGATAAATGTCGGTCAAGAGAGACGGAATTTGTCAAGCCAGTTAAAAATAGGTAAATTAAATAAAATTTTGGAAAAAGTAAAAGAATTCGTAAAAACGGTAGTATGATTCAGGGTTGGTCCCTAATGTTCTCTGCTTATGTCTTTGTGTTTAGTTATTATTTGAGTGACTGTATATGAAATTGCGCTCCCTAGTGCCTGAGTCGTGGTTGTTAATCTCTATTGTTCTGCTTACGTTTAAATTATAACGAAACAAATTGGATCGTACCTCCTTCCCCTTCCGAAACAAAGCTTTTCGTATATGCCTGCTTAGTACGACACTTTATTTGAACGATATGTCTGAAATGTTTTAGGTTAGGGGGAGGGTGCTTCTGAATATAAGAAAAGGTGATTCGTAATGTCATTAGAATTAAAAATCATTATAACATAAAAAAAATGTAGGCTAATTGCGCTGAAGAAACTGAATTAGGACTCTTTCTTGTCTTTTGAAGTAATTGAAAATATTATGTATCGAAAGAAAGGTTGAATAAACTCAAGGCAGCATTCGAATGCTCTTTATGCACTATTTATGTAAATCAAAAGTTTAAAAAAATCGTAAGAATAGGTATTTGTGTTCAGAATCTATTGATTTATTTTATTTGTTTTTATCCCTTTTTTACGAATGCAATGGACAAAACCTCTTTTTAAACAAGAAATATACCTATTTTCATGTAAAAAAAATGATAAGACGAAGTTCAGCAAATATCCATGCCAAAATCAGTGGCAAATAAAATGGTAATATTTAAAGCTTGGTGAAACCTATACAATGTTTACTTTTCAATTGTTTGTCAAAGAGTGTCTTGCGTAAAACTAGAGTCAATAAAAAATTGTTATCTTGTTTGCTCAAGTTTAATTTATTCTTCAGGAGTTACTCGTCTGAAATGGACTTTACCTAATGAAAGAAAATAAATTATTAAAGCAGCCACAGAAAACCTTGGTTATAGGATGCACCCTGAATTAATGTGAATTGTGGTGTGGTTGCATCAAAGGACAGTTATGAACTTAAAATATAGGAAAGGGAAATACCGGATAGCCTTCAGCTAGAAATTCCGATTCCCGCAAGTATTATAAAGTGCACAAAGTTTGCACGTGTGGCCCAGACAAGCCAAATCGTAAAAAAAGATTATTTTTTTTTAAGTATGAAAATTTACAAAGTGGGTAGACTATATTTCTCCAGCTTTGATCATTCTACAATTATTTTTCTCAGAGAACTACTAGGATTTCCTTTTCTTCTCATATTTTTAATTATGGAAGCCTTGTTGAAGTACATTCTAGTATCGAGTTGATCTAATGTGTTTAAAAAAAACTAAATTTGTATTAAATTGTCATTGTTTTTTTGTCAATTTAGTATTCTGGATCTTATTTCAACAGAATATTCTTATGAACATACAAAGTCAATGAAGTTAAAACAAATTTGATGAACTGCGTATAAAACTGAAGTGTGTTGAATCCTTTGCGCCCCCAGAAAAATTTGACGAAAGACATGTTAGTTGTTTGCATGTAGTATAAATCTTTTATATGTCCGTGTAATCCATTGTGATTAAGTTGTAATATCCCGTCTGCCTATATTAATATCCAGTATCCACACCTTCGCTTGGTGGTTTGAAAATTCGGAAACTTCGCTGTGTGATTTGGAGAGGGAGCTTCAAAGAACCTCTATTTCCCAGATCAGAGAAATTCTTCTCGTGCATTCCATTGCTTCTGTCTTCCTTACTTCATTTTCCTTAAATTCAAGCTGTTACTGAGAAGCTTTACTCTCTCATTTGTATGAGGCAAATCTCTACTTCAACTTATTGGAGTCAATGAACTTAAAATCTCCAACACCTGTTTTTGACTTAAATCAAATATACAAAAAACCTTTTTTCAACTGAAATTAAGGAGCGACATTAAAACTTCAAACAAACAGAAATTATTCCGTAGCCTAAATGAAGGGGGATGTCCCCTCCTCAACGCCCTGCTCCTTACGTTAAAGTTTTATATTGCTTTAAAAAGTAGAGTTGTGAGAAAGAGTCAAACCATAGCGTAAAGAGTGGGGCGTTGAGGAGGGGACAGCCCCTCAGATACGAAATTTTTTTTCGTTTTTAGTTTTAATGTCGCTCCTTAGCCTACTTTCAGTTATAAAAACTTGTTTTTTTTTATTTCTGAACGTGTTTGAACTAATGCAGGTTTTGAATTTGGCTCACCTTACATGAATAATTAAAACGAAATTTGCATATTAAGTTTACTTTTTTTTAACCAATTATTGTAACCTAATATTTATAACCAATTATTATAAAAATTATAATTATTATAACTATTTATAACCAATTATTAACCAATATATAACCAATTATATAACCAATTATTATAACAATAACCTAATTATTATAACCAATTACCCTTATTGTAACCTAAGTTTGATTTTTGTTCCAGTTATTTAAAAGTGACTCCTAAATCACAAAGGCTGTTTAATTACAATAACAACCTCTTTTAGAAGTTAAAAAAAGGTTTAGTGTAAGAGGGAGCTATTGAGGAGAGGCAACCCATTCAAATACGTAATAAATTAAGTTCGTATTAAGTTTATTACCGCGTATTACGCTGCTTGAGATAAAATTAAATGCTAAGATTGGCCAAAAAATAACACAAATAAATTATTGTTTAAATCTACCATTATTTAACAAAATTCTAACTTTAGCGTAAAGAGCGAGGCAATGACGAGGACGTTAACTCCCTCATATACGTAATATGAGGAGGTTTTCCCCTCATCAACACCTAGCTTTTTACGCTAAAGTTTGAATTTTGTTTCAATTATTTAAGAATGACAAAGGCCGTTTAATTAGAAAAAATGGCTCTTTTGAAATTATTAAAAACTACTTTATCGTAAAGAACGAGGTATTGAGAAGGGGTCGAATCCCCTCATATACGTAATAATTTCTGTTCGTTTTAAGTTTTAACGTTGCTCCTTACTTTCAGTTGAAAAAAACTTCTTTTTTCTAAATTTAATTTCTGATTGTTTTTAAATAATGATAGAAAATCCAGCGCCTTTTTCACGGATATTCTCTTCCCCCATGTTAAATTCTTCCATGGAAAGATCCTCCCACTTAACCACCTCCTCCCGATCCCCCCACCAGAAGAAATCCCCCCTGAAGACGTCGGTGTGCTTCCCAATAACCAATACTATATGTAAATAATGGGCGAAGTTCATAACTTGCAGACCTTCCCCCGGGGACTCTGTGGGATTAAGTCGTCCTCAAAGACATCTATCTTTCGACTATACTGGACAAAATGGCTATCTCAAAATTTTGATCCGGTTAGTTGGGGGGAAAATGAATGTGGGAGGGCACCTAATTCCCCTCTAGTTTTTCGGTTACTTAAAATGGGCACTAGAACTTTTAATTTCCGTTCGAATGAGCCCTCTCGCGACATTTTAGGACCAGTGGGTCGATACGGTCACCCCTGAGGAAAAACAAAACAAATAAACACTCATCCGTGATCTTTCTTCTGGCAAAAAATAGAAAATTCCACATTTTTGCAGATAGGAGCTTGAAACCTCTACAGTATGGTTCTCTGAGACGCTAAATCTGATGGTGTGATTTTCATTAAATTCCTGTGCCTTTTAGGGGGTGTTTTCCCCTTTTTTGAAAATAAGGCAAATTTTCTCAGACTCTCAACTTTTGATGGTAAAACTATAACTGGATGAAACTTACATATTTAAAATCTGTATAAAGATTTGATTCTTTTAATGTATCTGTTGGAATCGAAATTCCGTTTTTTTGATTTTTGGTTACTATTAAGCCGGGTTGCTCCTTACTGTTCGTTACCACGAACTGTTTAATTCTCCTATCTGCTTTTTTGCGTATCTGATGCAATCTTTTTCGTTTGTCATATATATATATATATATATATATATATATATATATATATATATATATATATATATATATATATATATATATATATATATATATATATATATATATATATATATATATATATATATATATATATATATATATATATATATATATATATATATATATATATATATATATATATATATATATATATATATATATATATATATATATATATATATATATATATATATATATAAATAAGTTGCCTGTGTGTGTGTCTGTCGAGTGACGTCATGTTTGTGTGTCGACTGACGTCATGTTTTCGACTGACAAAATTACAGACCGGGACATCGGGACACAAATGACGTCCGGGACACTGGCACATAGGGAATATAAATGACGACCGGGACACTCAAAGAGAAAGCGACCGGGACACTCAAAGAGAAAGCGACCGGGACACAAGGAATGTTCGATTAGCAATCACCATCAACAAAGCACCGGGACACAAATGACGACCGGGACACAGGGAGTATAAATGACGACCAGGACATAAGTAAAAAAAAACTAAAAAAACTAAAAAAAGGTAAAAACTACAAAAAAACTAAAAAGAAAAAAAAACTAATAACTAATAAAAAAAAACTAAAAAAGCTAAAAAACTAAAAAAGAAAAAAAAAAGAAAAAAAAAAAAAAAAAAAAAAAAGGAAAAAAAAATGAAAAATAAAGGAGAAAAACAAAACTAAAAGAAAAATAAAAAAAAACTAAAAATAAAAAAAGGGGAAAAATACAAAAATTTATTTCATCATATACCATTTCAAAAACGAATGTATATACAGACCGGGACACCGGGATACAAATGACGACCGGGACACAGGGAATATAAGTGACGACCGGAACACAGGGACACAACTACAACGGGGGCACAGGGGGATATATAAATGACGACGGGGACACAGGGTATGTTCGATTAGCAATCACCATCAACAAAGCTCAAGGGCAATCATTAGAATCATGAGGTATAGATCTGAATACGGATTGTTTTCCCATGGACCATTATATGCTGCATGTCCAAGGGTCGGTAAACCTGACAATCTATTTATATGCACAGACAATGAGACAGCAAAGAATGTTGTATATTCGCAAGTTTTACGTAGTTAAAAACATATATATATATATATATATATATATATATATATATATATATATATATATATATATATATATATATATATATATATTTATATATATATATATATATATATATATATATATATATATATATATATATATATATATATATATATATATATATATATATATATATTCACAGGTGGGACATAGGGACACAACTACAATGGCGCCTAACTAATATGGCGCTTAACGACTTACGCGCGCGGGGGCTTGGGGGGGGGGGGGGGTTGGGGCGCGAAGCGCCACCCCAACAGCTAGTATATATATATATATATATATATATATATATATATATATATATATATATATATATATATATATATAGATATATATAGATATATATATATATATATATATACATATATATATATATATATATATATATATATATATATATATATATATATATATATATATATATATATATATATATATAGATATATATAGATATATATATATACATATATATATATATATATATATATATATATATATATATATATATATATATACATATATATATATATATATATATATACATATATATAAATATATATATATATATATATATATATATATATATATATATATATATATATACATAGATATATATATATATATATATAGATATATATATATATAGATATATATATATATATATATATATATATATATATATATATATATATATATATATATATATATATATATATATATATATATATATATATATATATATATATATATATATATATATATATATATATATATATATATATATATATATATATATATATATATATATATATATATATATATATATATATATATATATATATATATATATATATATATATAGTATACGTGAAGTACAAATTGGCTCGGTCGATGATTTTATTCTTAAAATGACTAGCACCGGCAAAGCCTGTCGAGCCTTTATTTCTCCTCTATAATGTCAAAGTTATATGAGACAGAACTGTAGAACTGATAAAAAACAAAATTAAAATAGAAATGCTAAAACTCGGTTAGAAAATTAAAAATCAAAGCGAAAAAAGTGCAAAATACACCGAAAATCTAATTTAACTTAAAAAAAGAAATTCTGTTCTTAAAGATTGCACTTATTTCACGACAAAATGACATATGTGGATGCCCAGAATGACGGATCTACGACCAGAAAGTTGCTAACCCTGACACGTGGCAATGTCTCACCATTGGCTCCAGAACTCATTACTTGTACACGGAATTTGCTGATAACTATGTCAAACATTTGAAAAAGACGATATGGTTCATATTTTGTTCATTATTATTGAACAATAATAGTGGAAAGGCTGGATGTTAGTAAACCGATATTTCATACATCTCGATATTCGATATGGGTAAATTGCTTGTTGTTTTTGACGTCCCGCCTGTTGATTTTTGGAATAGATTCAACTTCAATCATGAAGTAATTCAGGCGTTGAGGCGGAAAGGCGGAAAGACGAAACCTAGAGGGAAATAATAATAATAATTTATCTATAATCCACATTTTAGCAAAGCATGTGGAATATATTAACCTAAACAGAAAGTATGGTTTACCCTTTCGAACAAATATGATGTTCCACCCTTTGTTTTTGTTCTTCCCCAAGGACATAGTTATCAAGTTTTTCGACTATGCTGAACAAAATGACTATCTAAAATTTTGATTCGGTGGCTTTGGGAAAAAATGAGTATGGGAGGGGGTCTAGGTGCCTTCCAATTTTTGATCAATCAAAAAGGGCACTAGAACTTCTATTTGCCGTTAGAATGAACCCTATTGCGACATTTTAGGACAACTGTGTCGATACGATCACCCCCCCCCCCCTAAAAAAACAAACGAACAAATAAACACGCATCCGTGATCTGTCTTCAGGCAAAAAAAAATACAAAATTCCACATTTTTGTAGATAGGAGCTTGAAAATTCTATAGTTGGTTTCTCTGATACGCTGAATATGATGGTGTAATCGTAAAGATTCTATGACTTTTAGGGGGTGTTTCCCCCTATTTTCTAAAATAAGGCAAATTTGTCAGTCTTAACTTTTGATGGGTAGGGCTAAACTTGATGAAACTTATATATTTAAAATCAGCATTAAAATGCAATTCTTTTAATGTAACAATTGGTATCAAAATTCCATTTTTAGATTTTCGGTTGCTATTGAGTCGGGTCGCTCCTTACTACAGTTTGTTACCACGAACTGTTGGATAAAACTCATTATCATTTACATTGAAGTAATGTCACTACAATAAAAAACAAGAGCTAAGAGCTCATATGGCACTTGTGACGAGGTTGAAAGAGCCAAGAGCTCATATGGCATGAGCTCTAGCAAAATTCTAAGAATCAATAGATTTATTTAAAAGGAAAATCAGTGGCTTAATGCCGGTCGGGATTTAAAATAAGAGCTATGAGACACGAGGTCCTTCCAAACATCAAAATTCATTAAGATCCGATCACCCATTCGTAAGTTAAAAATACCTCATTTTTTCTAATTTTTCCTCTCCCTTCAGCATCCCAGATGGTCGAATCGGGGAAAACAACTTTACCAAGTCAATTTGTGCAGGTTCTTGACACGCCTATCAAGATGATGACCCTATTCACTCTTTAATTGTACGACCAGGCATTTCCGCATGGGATGCATGCGGTGAAAAAACTGACGGTGGCCTGGGCATCCCCCCCCCGGAAATTTAGCTTTTAAGGACTTTCTATGAGCACATGTTCTCTATATGTAAGGTGGAGCATGAGTAACGCCCGTTTATATATATATATATATATATATATATATATATATATATATATATATATATATATATATATATATATATATAAATAAGTTGTCTGTCTGTGTGTCTGTGTGTCAGGTGACGTCATGTTTCTGTGTCGACTGACGTCATGAAGTTAGTTGTCGTCATTTTTGCTATGACGGTGACGTCATTAATGGTATTTAAGACATTTGTTCACGGAAAAATGTTTAATTGTAAAATGACTGAAGAACCTACAATGGCAACAGCCGAGGAAGCTGCTCAAAGAGTTTATGCCAAAAAACGTGCTGCTGATAGAGAAAGTAAGAAAAGAAAGCGTTCCAAGGAATCACAAGAACAGCAAGAAAACAGGCTTGCAGCTGATAGAGAAAGTAAGAAAAGAAAGCGTGCCGGGGAATCACAAGAACAGCAAGAAAACAGGCTTGCGGCTAAAGAACGCAAAACCGCGCAGTTAGATGAAAATCCACCTGGACAGCGAGAGTCAAAACATATCAAAACTGAAAATGATAGCGATGATGATTGGGTTTGGGATTTTGACTTTTATAAGGTCATCAATGCATACCAGATTTAAGTTAAAAAAAACAAAGGTTCGTCATAGTGACGCTGAAAAATAAAGAAGAAAAAGAAAACTGAAAAAAGAAAAAAGGTAAAAAACTAAAAAAAAACTAAAAAGAAAAAAACACTCAAAGAGAAATTACAGACCGGGACACAAATGACGACCGAGACAGAGGGAATATAAGTGCCGACCGGGAACCTCAAAGAGAAATTACAGACTGGGACACCCGGACACAAATCACGACCGGGACACAGGGAATATAAATGACGACCGGGACACAGGGACACAACTACAACGGGGACGCCGGGGGCACAGGCGGGATATATAGATGACGACCGGGACACAGGGATTGTTCGAATAGAAATTACAGACCGGGACACAAATGACGACCGGGACACCGGGACACAGGGAATATAAATGACGACCGGGACACTCAAAGAGAAATTACAAACTGGGACACCGGGACAAAAACGACGACCGGGACACAGGGAATATAAATGACGACCGGGACACAGGGACACATCATTAGAATAATGAGGTATAGATCTGAATACGGATTGTTTTTCCCATGGACAAGTATATGTTGCATGTTCAAGGGTCAGTAAACCTGACAATCTATTTATATGCACAGACAATGGGACAGCGAAGAATGTTGTATATTCGCATGTTTTACGTAGTTAAAAACATATATTTATATCTATCTCTATTCACAGGTGGGACACAGGGACACAACTACAATGGCGCGTAACTAATATGGCGCGTAACGACTTACGCGCGCGGGGGGGCTTGGGGGGGGCGCCCAACAGCTAGTATATATATATATATATATATATATATATATATATATATATATATATATATATATATATATATATATATATATATATATATCCGCTCTCGATCCGGTTGTCAGGCTGGTGCTCACTCCTATGACCTTCCCATCGCTTGGACCGGTCATTGACGCAACTGGAAATATTGGCTATAGCCAGAAGCGCTCGCAGATATATATGTATAGGCTACTTATTAAGTTTACTAAACCCTAATAGTCTTCTTGTTCTTTAAAGAAAAAACAATCATGGTAAGGATTAAATAAAACTTTACTTTATCTTCTTAGGGGGGGGGGGCTTTTTTCCTGTCAGGTTCTTGCCTTTTATTTTTCTTAAAATCTTCTATTGATTTTCTTTGCTATCAAGTTATAATTCAGCATACAGTATTATTATGAAAAGAGAAATCACCAATGCAACAGCACAAACACATAAAAAAAAAAAAAAAAAAGAGAGAGAGAGAGAGAGACAGAAGGAGAAAAGGAAGACTGTTTAATCCTAAATTAGTGATTAATATAGACCAGCACTTGAATGAGGCCTTAACGCTACTCATCCATACAATCACATAGGTCAAACAGCATAGCCATACACAATCAACCATAAAGAGTAATCCATGGACAGGTAGTCATGTCGTCAATAAGTATAAGTCGTCATTTACCAAACAATAGAAACAATAAAGACAAATAATTCAGAGGCAACAACCCAACACAAGGGCTCATCAGGAGAATACACTTGCCTATAGGGTTTCGCCACCTTTGTTGCACATTCGACAAGCATAACCGGACCCAGAATATGCGTATAGCTAAAAACAAGCCTGCTTTAATAATAACAATCATGTGAACTGCGATTTTTTTTTCTGTCGATTACCTTTCTTTTTCTGTGTTTGTTTGGATGGTAGCAATATGTTACTTTCTTTTGACAATCTTAGTGTTCTAGTATTTAATTTACAGCCAGTTATTTTATAGATGTTGATTGCCTATATGCATGCGTCTCTTTTTTTAAAACCATAACCTCATTATTGTATTTCCTTATTAAATTCCATAAAAATATCTATAAATATATATATATTGGAGAAAGGGGAACTCTTATAGCCTAATTTGAATTCTCGTGGTTCCAAAACTATTCTGCAAAATTTCTATATTTTTGACCTCAATTGTTTAGCTGCAAATCACTGAACAGATGAATAAACACTTGACTTATATATGTATATAAATATGTATATAAATCTATATATTTATCTATATTAGGCCACTGGTATCCTGAAAGGCCTCAAAAAGGCTCAGCTTTTCGATGCCTTCGTACAGGTGAACCAGATCTGGTGCTTGAAAGGGCAGCAAGAGAATCTGGTCTGGATTTAAGTGATCTTAAGGAACATTTGCCTCAAGAAATGTCTGTCTGGGTTGATCCTGGTGAGGTAAATACTCTCTGATATATCTTAATGAAGTACAAGTTGTAAAATGATTTTTTTTTTTTTTTTCAGCTTTATTTGCTGTTTTACTTCCAAAAATTATATTACGGCAAGGCGTCGCGTCTTTGTAACTTGTCCTGAGTGCCGTGGTAGTGCCTTGTATAGTGAAAAATAATTTAGAAACAGAATATTGAGAAAAAGACATATCGATTTCATTATAGTGCAGAAATAGTAAATTTTGGTGATTATTTGGCTTCGGTTTCCCAATATTTTCTAGCAGAGAAAATGTCAGTTGCATATCCATAGAAAAAAAAATACAGAACTCTCCTTTTGCATTAAATTTTCTTTGCAGCAGTCACATGAAAATTTTCTGATACGTCGCTAGTCCTTTGTCTAGTTTAAACACTGGTCCTTTTATGTATCTGCAAAAAAAATAGCTTCTAGAAAGGAACTGGTGGTTTTGACAGAACAATCCCCTCAGTGATATGATCCCACGTGGATATGTAGTGCCGAACCTTGGCCATTTAATGCGTTTAACAAGTTTATTTTTCATTCACTGTGATTTGATTTGTGACCTCTCCCTTCCTTTTTCCACTCCTTCAGTTTTTTTTATACTATATTCCAAATATTTTGTCAAAAGAAATAAAAAGTCACCAAACAAAATTATTTTTTTTCTATGGTGATAGAGCGGCGAATCCGTGATTTTGGAAGAGAGGGAGGGAGTTATCTAGAATTTTAACACTTTGTGTTTTTAGTTTTTTTTTTTTTTTTTTTTTTTTTTTTTTTTTTTTTTTTTTTTTTTTTTTTTTTTTTTTTTTTAGCATGCTCTTGAGCGGTAATTCACTTGACAAGACCATCATGAAATCGGAATTGTATTAAAAAAAAAAGTGAAAGAGCTGAAAAGACGCAAAGCGATGAGTTTCAAAAGTTCTTCCTTGTCAAAAGAAAGGCAGTTCGTATTCAGGAAACATGTAATTCTTTCAGGAAATCTATAGGCCAGTTACGTCAATTAGAGTGGGGAGAAATGTGGTACCACTTCTGAAGTTTTCACCTAAACTTGGCAAAAATGTTTTGAAAAAAAAAACGTGAATTGACACAAATGTTACAGGTCATTGGCAAAAAAAAAGGAAATCAGTTTTGCTGAAATAGAAACCGAGATTCAAAAATAAGTAGTTGGTTATCCTAAGAGGTTTCTCTCATATTATTATAGATTTTGCGCTTAACTGAAAGCATGAAAGATATATAAAATGAGCATATGGACCATCAATCTTGAATATACAATTTTAAGATAGCATACGCATTTGAAAGTTATGAACACATAATCATGTCTTTGGAAATTATCAGAAACATAACTGTGATTCATTCTTATCTGTCTCCATCCGGATATTTCCCGACGCTAAAGTAATCTAAAAAATACATCCAGATTATTATTGTATTCATATTTTCTGTTTTATATGTTTTCATTGTCAGAAAACAGTTCAAACATTTCATTCTGAAAATTGACATAAATCTGAGGATTTTGTCTTTCTAGATTATCATGCCCATCTACGTACGCAGGGGTTTGTCCTGTGATTATTAATTGATTAAGAAGAGATAGATAACTGAATCAGTTAAGAAAACTGAATATTTTTATTTAATTTCGGTTTATCTATAATGGGAGCTTACATTTCTATTGTTACACATGGATTTTAAGCTGAAACTAGGAAAGAAAACCTATATATCCTGTATAAATTGTGTTTTTCTTTAGTAATTTAATGTTTTAAAGTCCTGAACTCAGTTATATCATAGAAAATTGGTATGTAATTTCGATATTAAATATAAAAAAAACATTTGAATGAAGGTCACATTTTTTTGGAATTAGGATGGGTTTTATGGTAAAATATAATTTTCGCCTGCTATATCCTATAGCCTATGACCTGAAAGCCGACATACGATTATTATTTTATATCCCAGGGTCCGTGTTCTTCCAGTGTTTATCTGATGTAAACCTTTCAGCCTTCTACGTAAATGTGTCTATATATTTTTATTGCAAGTGCACTGCATACATCAAGTGCTGATTCTTCTGAATCAAAAACAGAAGTACAACATGTCTGTCATTGTGATAAGCCAAGGGCTTACTCTCTGTGGTTTCTAGTGGAACCCAGGCCAGCTTGATGAATATGATATTACCGTTGTTTGAATATGCGTGTATATCCTGCCAGGGGCAACAGATTATGGTATTGGATTGTTCTTGAACCAGAACTCAGTATATAAGGTGAAGTCGTAATTTTCATTCTATGTCAGAGAGAATTATTCGAAGTTGTTTCGTCGAGATTGGAGCTCTGCTTCTAGTTTCGTTTGGAAATTCCCGTTTAGCATAAGAACAGCCAGGCACCGATCTCAAATTGACGGTTGTCTAAAACCTTGAAATTTGTGGTGATTCATTCTTTGGCCTTATCGCCCAAACATCTTCTTAAAATGACAAAATAGAGAAATCCACAAAATGAGGATTCCCCCCCTTTCCAGAAGTGTTATCACCTACTTTTGGCAACCATTTTTGTTTCTTATTTTGGTTTTTAGTCAATTTATTTCACAGAAAATTACAAAACAAAACTACGAAATTATCATCCCCTTGTAAAACTCCATGGCCCGGTGAAACAGTGGGGATTTTATCAAGTCCAACTACTAACACATGTAGATGCTCAATAGCACGATCTAGAAACAAGAGGTGGGAAGGAAAAAAATATCAGTTCAATTTCAAAGGCATAAAATTAACCAAAACCCAAAGGATTTATCAGTTTTTTTTTTTTTTTTTTTTTTTTACATAGCTAAATTGACACAGGAAGCGGGCTCCAGATTATGTGACACACAATTACGAGATTAAAATCAGGTGTTACAGAGGAAGTAAAAAGAATTTGAGTTTCAAACAAATTTCAGAGACGAATTATCGGAAGATCAAAGAGGAGCAAATTTAAGGACCATCTAGTGGTCCCTGTTGAGCTGGCGATGTGCAATAAGAAATGATTCAAGATCAAGCAGGGTTTAGTTACCCGTAGGCTTGTTTTAACAGTAAGATATCTTACTTCATCATAAATCTCTGAAAGGAACCTAAAAAATTACGGAAAAGTTTACATTCTTTTAGTTCTAGAATAAGAGACTTGGATTTAAGTGGGTCTGAATGGCGATTCTCAGTATTGATCCAGGGAAGTTCCGTTTAAACTTTGTTCAGGTTTGATTCCTGTCCAAGTTTATGGTATATTATTTTTTTTCAGTCCTACGGTTCAAGGTTCCAAAGTAAGATGACTTTCACTCAAGTGTGTCGTTGAGGGGGGGGGGGGTCAGTTGCCTCTCCGCAATAATTTTGAGAAAAACTATTATATAGCCCATGTCCCTTGACTATCCGGATATGGATCCCTCTTGCCCTCTCACCCAATAAAAAGTATGTGAGCTACGCCATTGCTTTTACTACGATTGCTGATATTCAGCTTTGTCTATTTGCTGAATTACAAACTTGATAATCCCTTGAGAAAGTTAAAAAAAAAACTTTTATGCAACATTTAGAACAAGACGGTTTGCCTCAAACTACGGAAGCCAATTAAAGAAAATGTTGGGGGACGGGGAATTATCGGTTTCTGGGACAGGGGTTTCGTTCATAAACAAAGGAGAGCTCTTAGACACTCTTGGAAGTACATATCACTTGTTACTATAACATTTTTGTCATAAAAGCTAGTAGAATTTTACATTTGGTTTTGAGTGAGCACTTACATAACTTTCTTATTTTGGTTTCTAGCTAAGCAAGTGTAAACTTAGTCTTGTAAGAATAGGACAAGAATAAAAAAGGAGGGGTATTTGATCCCTAATTCAAGGAGCTAACAAGTTGGTTCCGTGTCTAATCTAATAATCGAATGTTGAATTCCCCAGCTATATCAAATTATAAAGCAAGCTGTTATTGCCGTAGTGGCACTGCCACTCGTCATATTAACATATGCGACAAAAGTTTGTGGGATTCGAATTAACTTTCGAATGAACACTTATTAACTTTTTAAATTTGGTTTTCAACAAAACAGAAATACATGTTTCCGACTAGAATAAACAAGAGAAGGGCATCAGTGGCCTAATTCAAGGGGCCAAGGAGTTGATGTTCGGAATATAGAAATTTGGGGCGTAATTATCGAGATGTCGAACCGAACGTGAAAATCGAGCGCTAGATTTTTAGGCTGTTTTCCTAAAAGGAAGTACAGGATTAAAACTTTCTTTCTTATAAATCCTCATATAAGTTTCTACGACAAATGTTTCGACACTAAGTGCCATGGCGCAAAAAAAAATTGGCAATGTTTAGGTGCTGCTAGTGTTACTGGGAATCTGAAAAACCAAATACAAGTTTTCAAAAATGACATTTCTATGTTAACGTTTTTGTTCATATCCGACCCTGTTTTTTAAGATTTTTGTAGCCCTTGTCAAATTTTGTCTCTATCATAGGAGTTTTTGGGTGTATAGTAAGGTATAAATAAACGTTGTTAAATTTCTCTTCCCGTGAGCTGCATCTCTTCGCTATTCTCAGCTCACAATGTTGTTGCTACACTGTTGGCACTTGACGAAGGATGCCAATGACCGCACCATTTGAGGCGAATCATCTTCAAATTTTCTAGTCATGGCAATAAAATCTTGCCAGCAATCTAGGCACTTTTAAAGGCTTAATTTTTAATGTACGTATAATGTTGCTAATGTAGGATTAACCAACGGTAATCCTTTTTTCTTGCATAAAAAGTATTTGTTTTTTTTTCTGTCATTTTTTTCCAAATAAGACTAATTATAAAACATCGTATCTAGTGCCGTTGCAAGAATTTTATTCAACTGCGTCCGATCAAGGGGGGAGAGGGGTCGTCAATTGGGGTTTCAACTCTTGACATTATATAGTAAATGCTACGCATAGAATTTTTCACACTTCAGAAGAGGTCCTGACCCGTTAACACCTTTATCCCCATGGACCTATGTACGTTAAAGATAAGGCTTAATAGAGAAATGAAGAGGAGATACTTGATCATTGGAGGGGGGGGTAGTATGGTAGAAAACTTTATAATTTACCCCTTTTAAGGGAATTTTATCCTTTGGAACATTGTTTTTCTCTTTTCTTCGTTTTGGAGTATTTTCTAGTAGGCTATTAGAAAATTTATTCCTTTTATAGGTTATTAAATTATAGGTTACAAAATAAAATAGTGCTTTAGTAATTGACCCCAGAAACAAAATTCGTATGGAGTAGGGGGCGCACACAATCTGCAATTGTTTATGAACTATTAGTATCTCTGGTTCCGTTGCTAAATAATAATTAAACATTATGTTTTCATCTTTTTAATGCCCTACATATACATCTAGTTTAAAAAATGAAATTTCAGTTAATGTTAATTGTCAAGTGTGAAAAAATTATTGGAAGTTCAAGTGAAAGTGTGCTGTGTTGAACAAATCTCAAGTAGAACAGTTTTAATTGTGCTGAATTGCGCAAAAAGAATCGCGGAGATCAGTAAAATTATGTTGTGATAACCATCGTGAATTTCACGATGAATGTATGAAACTTATGACCTTTTCCCATACCTTTGTAAAGGTTGACACAGGACTGCAAGTTCTTCACTGCATGAACAGGTGCCCTGTGTGACAGATTCTTGCATTTTCGGTAATCATGGATCATGGTAGAGAAAGAAAAAACTGTAGTATTTTTCTATTTGAATAAAATTAAACGCAAATACAAAAAAACTTCCTACAATCAGTTTGCCTCTTTTTGTACATCGGTTCTTCAAAACATAGGGGTAATCTGTTGCTAAAGGTCTGTTGCTTGTCGAAAGTGTTTTGGCTCGATACATTTTGCTAAAACTGTTCGGCACTGAGTTCTCTAGTTGTCCAATAAAGGTGATATAAATAAAATGGCAACCGTGTCGAAACATCGTCGAGATATTGCTTAACTTTCACTTATATTGTAGTACCAGTTGACTCCGTAATAAAAACATAAAGAAAAAATTGGTGTAAACAGTGTTTTGACTTTCATTTTCTTTTCAATCTGAGAACGATTCAAATTTTCAGAGAGATAAAGTCCACTTCAGTCTAAAAATCAGGCGTGACTCAGCAGCTACGAGCAATGAAAATCTTTTTTAGTTCGAAGCCACCAAAGCACGCCTATATTTAAGGCAGTTTTCGGTAGTTTGCCGGATGATAAAACAACTATAAGTTATGGTAAGGGGATATCCCTGCACATAAGGAGGAAGTATTAATTTTTTGAAAATATTGGGCCGATCATGCATTTCTTTGTATCCTGTGAACCCCATGAACCCACACATTAAAACTCTGATTAACGTGTAACTGCACCAACAGACCCTCCTAATCTTTTCGGTAGTTGGACGTTAGACAGTCAGGCGGTCTCTAAAGTCGGTGTTTTCAGCCGAATCTGGCGTAAATTGTAAACTTTAATAATCCCTACCTGACTATTGACATTAAACATTCGAGCAAATTTGAATAAACACAGAAACGCAGGCGAAAAGTGAAATTGTAGAGATAAATAAATAAAAATTGAGGCATTTATGTATTTGAAGTCCCCCCCCCGCCTATTCCCTTCTGCAGGAACGTGAGAAAGGGTGGAGATATTTTTGTCTACTTCCCACCAGGTGTCAGTGGGATGCAATTTAGAAAATTTTCATACCCCACGAATACTGATTAAAAGGCTTTTATTTTCAGATTTACTTTTCACATTAACTAAGGATCAAAATAGTAACACCAAGCCCTCATTTCTTCTAATTTCTTTCCCTTTTCAAAGTAATCAAATAAACAAATATACAGCAGTCACTACTCAAAGTTTTGTTGATCCGGAAGTACTTAGAATGCCAAACCAAAAAAAAAAACCGCATAATTTTCAACCACATTAAAACATGACTAGTTAGAACACATCCGTTTCTTTAGGCAAAATCGAAGAGTCCATGACTAACAGAATTTCTCACAAGACTTGATTGAATAAATATCTCTCCGTTTTAAAATATTAACTATGACAATAATCGAGAGCTCCCACACCTTCTGTTTAATGTCTAAGTAAGTGTGAGATGCTGGACCAGCCTCTAGTCATACCTCTACTGTGTGCTGTGTGATACAATGTCGCATGGCCCCATATGTGTAATAACATAGTTTATTCTCTTATTGTTTGATAATAGGCACGGAATTGGACTCCATTTTTTATGGTCTCGGAATTCAATTAAAAGCGATAGTGACAAGAATGTGGAACAAATGTACTAACTATATTTTCTTCCCTTTTGTTTTTCTTCCTTAGTAACTACCACTTGGACAATTCTTTTCATACAGGAGGAAGAAATAAAGAACTACATAATTCCCCAAATCACAAAATTATATTTACCAGATGCTAGCCATCTGGCTAGTCGGGCGTCTTGAGACCGCCCCACTTCGCGAGCATGGCTGCCTCTGCCTTATTACATTTGATCTTTTGGCCCTAGCGATTTAGTCTTCAGTTGCAGTTGGCAGGGACTAAGGTCCATAGCCCTCGCTTCGTTCAGGTATTACATAGGACAGAGAATGCGCAAATCCTTAACTTTAATTATGATGTAATGTGATTACTCCGCAAAATGGATTTTTTCATTAGATTGTTTCATATATCTTTTCTAATGGCTGGTTTTTATCTTTACCTGGAATACAGCCACTTATTGTATTACAGTTTTGTAAACAGCCACCCTCGTTTTCATAATGATGTTGTCATACCCGCTTGCCTGATGTCCCTGAAATCTTGAACTTAGCTGATAAGACAAATCTTGATGGTTTGGTCACGAAATCTCTATGGCTATTAGTCGCTAAAATCAAGTTAGAAAGCCAAAACTAGACTCTGAAAACTTACGTACTTAAGTCAAAGTGGCATCAGCAATTGAGAAGGTACTTTCTTAAACAGTACAAACTCTTAAGGAGAGTGCGGCACCTGAAAAATACCAAAGTTTGTTTTATTGACATAATGTTTAAATTGTGTTTTAAAAGATGACTTAGTCATTAAGGCTAGGAATAAGTAAAGATGAAAAGCTGACGTTGGGTAACAAAAAGATTGACCAGGTGGACAGCTTCACTTACCTTGGTAGTATTATTAGTAAAGACAGTTTAAGTAGTGAAGATGTTGGAAGTAGATTAGTTAAGGCTCAAGGGTTTTTTTTTCATAGTTGAAAAAAGTCTGGAAGAGTAGGAAAATAAGTCTGCAAACCAAGAGTAGGATATTAGAAGCTACAGTGATGACAGCAGTCAAATATGGCTCTAAAGCATGGGCGCTCCGAAAAACAGATGAAGATTTGCTAGATGTTTTTTCAGAGAAATTGCCTACGGATTATTCTGGGGACACAGCTGACTAACTGTATTTCAAACATTAGGCTGTCGAAAAGGGTGCTTAAATCCCGCTTTCTTGGGCTATAATGAGAGAAAGGTTTAGATGACTAGTGCACGTTCTGTGGATGAAAAATGACAGATTGCCTAAGATTGTCCTTTTCGGCCAACCGTCTAGGGCTAAATGAAAAGCAGGTCGTCCACAGTTGAGGTGTGAGGATGTTATAAAAAAGAATTTAAAGGAAGTGGAAACTTCCTGGGAAGGTGTAAAGAGGGAGGCTTTGAATAGATTAAGATGGAGGAGGAGCGTGTGTAGCTGCGTTGGCCTCAGACGGTTTAGTGTTGCGGTGAGTTGTTAGTATTAGTAGTAGTAGATTGCATATGTGTAACATTAATTTTTAGGGGGATCTAAATGCTTCAGAATTTTAGAATCGGCACCTTGTTTAATAATGTACAGTTTGGCGATATTTACTGACAGGAATATAGAGTAATAAAAAAGTACTATAACAATAAGTCCCACTCCTGTCAAAAGGTTTACTTTTTCAGTCCTTCTCCCAAACCCTATCTTTAGCAAAAAAATTGATTTCCTCTGGATCATGATAACCTCCTTGCCTTCTTTCAGATCCTGAGTGATTGTCCCCCCTACTCAGAAATGTCTTGCAACACGATTAATCTTTTCTTGCTAATCACCACGATACAATAATTGGTACTTATGTATTATACCACCAACACTCAAGAAGTGAAATGAGGTTAATCCTAATGAAAAATACCAAAAACATGATGAAAATATAATACTTTAGAAACGAATTTAGACTATATATTTGCATATTAGGAGGGGGATAACCTATACCCACAATGTGCAAATATAAAGCCCAAGTTATATAATTCCAATATATTCTGTCACCCGTCGCTTAATGCTGACATTATGTCGAAAACAATTTTTAGATCTGATATCTTTGAACTGAATTAAAACTGAGTATATAATCCTTGTCATCATAGTCATGAACTAATCGTTTATCTACTAAAATTATTTTGTTATAGTAAACATTTAATATCTAATTTGAACAAAAATAAGTTTTAATTAATTACTGCACTCGGGGAAATGTAGCAGAAAATAGTTTATCTCTCTTTATTTTTTTCTATCATACCAATACAAATTTGGGGAACATTCTATATTTAAGATGGAGAGCCAGGAACAATAAAGGAAATCGATAAAAAGGCGAAGTTAAATTCATGTCCACATAGAAAAATAAATACCAGGAAGAACTAAGTAGGTCAGCACTTCAAAGAGTTTGATATCTCTGGCTCTGCTTAAACAAATACTGGTTAGGCTATGTGGCAACGAGACAAAAACAAAAAAGCTCAAACCCGAAAAACCACATCTCACCAAACCTTAAAAATGACTGTATAAACAGGAAAAACCTGGTGAGCTAAAATACTAAAGAAAATACTGGAAGTGATTAAATATGGCTAACAGGAAGGAAGTAAGAACTTACCTACATATTATTCAGACTAAGAAGCTTATAAATCCTGTAATTTCCTGTCAAGAAACAACGCTTCCTGCCATCTACTGTCAGTCTGAAAATTCCCAATATTACAAACAGGCACGCACATAACACCATTCCCTTCTACCCACGAAGTGTAAAAAAATTCTGGTACTTATCGGTTGTATAATAGACACTCGCGAAGTGAAGTTCGATTAATGCTAATGAAATGAAACAAAATATGATGAATATATAACAGTTTAGAAATAAATTTGGGTCATATATTTGCACATTAGGGGGGAGGGGAGTGGATGTAAAGCATGTCATATATTAAATGCGTAAACTAACCATTGCTGTATTTAATATATGCTATACCTTAACCCCACCCTATTGGCAAATATATAGCCAAACTTTGAAAAAGCTAGTGAAATAAAACAAAATGTGATGAAAATATAATACTTTATTAGGGAAATTGTAAAATTACAACTGAGAATTATTTACCCAGAACGCAGAAATGTCTTTAAGAATCGCGTTGAAAGGAGGTCTTCTGCCTTTACTGCTGCCCGCCACAAGTTACTTGACCAGTTACATGTGTTGAAATTTTATAGTGTCTATTGTATAACCGATAAGCAGCACAATTTTGTATGACTTCCCACATAATTTAGTATAGTTTCTATTATTCTGCCAATTTCTGCGTATTTCGAATTAGCCCCCCCACCGAAATGATGGTCTTACCTTAAATATACTTCAGCGTCTGTGTCAGTTAACAAAGTAAATATATTACTACTATTACGTAGCTTCAAATATCTTCAATTTATATTAAGCTAAACTTAAGCGCGTTTGCAAAATTATTTATTTCTACGTATCAATTGTTTTTGCATTTGGTGTGATAGGATAGCATACAAACTTGGATTATTGAAGCCCGTAGTTCGATCCTTCCGTCAGTTCGTTTAACTAGAAAACTATAGATGAAACAAATAGACCTAAACTTATTATGATCTATTGGTAAAATTGGATTCTTGTTTAGGTTATTTGGAATTAGTTTTTTGACTCTGCTGGGTAACGCTAAACAGTGTTAGTAATTTTTATCTTGGAGTCAAATTTGATTTTTCCTCATAGTTTTTTTTCTCGTCTTCATTGCTGTGTTTTTCATTATACTACTTTCTGTTTCTCGATTTCTTCCGCCACCCCGCCCCCAAGGCAATATCCAAGGGGGGTCCGGGTATGACTCACCCCTTCCGAAATTTGTGTCCGACTCATAAAACGTAACAAAATCCATATACATTTTTTTATTTGTTTTTAAAAATTTCTTTTTACCCCCCCCCCCCTCGAACAAAAATCTTGGATATCCCCTTGTTCCTTCTCCCCAGTATGAAAGCAATCTGCCGTTGACATGCTACTTTAAGCCATTTTAATACTTTGAAAGTTTTACAAATATACTTTACATTTATCTCTTGCCATTTTCTGTGATAAAACTTCGGTAAGTGCATTGTTTATTGCAACAGATATAGCCTATATATAAAAAAAATGCTGTTTTGAAAATACATTTGATCCGTTAAGAAAAAAGCTGGATCATAAAATTTCTGCTAATATTGATTTTCTTTTTTCTTCCTTTCGCTTGTAAGTGTAGCCTACATGGTCCTATTGGCTTGTCTGTGTGCATACGCTTGGCGTATGTATTTAGGTATATGTGTGTGCATGTGCATTTGTATGTGTATGTGTATGTTTGTCTGTGCAGGTGTGTCAGTATATATATATATATATATATATATAAATAAGTTGTCTGTGTGTGTGTGTGTCGAGTGACGTCATGTTTGTCGACTGACGTCATTATAAGGATTGAGCTGTATGCGTCATGAAGTTGTTTGTCGACTGACGTCATGTTTGTCAACTGATGAAATTACATACCGGGACACAGGGAATATAAATGACGACCGGGAACCTCAAAGAGGAATTACAGACTGGGACACCCGGACACAAATCACGACCGGGACACAGGGAATATAAATGACGACCGGGACACAGGGACATAACTACAACGAGGACGCCGGGGGCACAGGTGGGATATATAAATGACGACCGGGACACAGGGATTGTTCGAATAGAAATTACAGACCGGGACACCGGGACACAAATGACGACCAGGACACCGGGACACAGGGAACATAAATGACGACCGGGACACTCAAAGAGAAATTACGAACTGGGACACCGGGACACAAATGACGACCGGGACACAGGGAATATAAATGACGACCGGGACACAGGGACACATCATTAGAATAATGAGGTATAGATCTGAATACGGATTGTTTTTCCCATGGACAATTATATGTTGCATGTTCAAGAGTCAGTAAACCTGACAATCTATTTATATGCAACATATATATATATATATATATATATATATATATATATATATATATATATATATATATATATATATATATATATATATATATATATATATATATATATATATATATATATATATATATATACTAGCTGTTGGGGTGGCGCTTCGCGCCACCCCCAAGCCCCCCCGCTCGCGTAAGTCGTTACGCGCCATATTAGTTACGCGCCATTGTAGTTGTGTCCCTATGTCCCACCTGTGAATCGACCATTCCCTGAGTCGCCATCGTCATTTATATATCCCCCTGTGCACCCCGGCGTCCCCTTTGTAGTTATGTCCCTGTGTCCCGGTCGTCGTCATTTATACTCCCTGTGTCCCGGTGCTTTGTTGATTGCTAATCGAACATTCCTTTTGTCCCGGTCGCTTTCTCTTTGAGTGTCGTCATTTATTTAGATTGTTTCTCCTTTATTTTTCAGTTTTTTTCCTTTTTTTAGTTTTTTTTCTTTTTTAGTTCTTTTAGTTTTTACCTTTTTTATTTTTTTTTAGTTTTTTTCTTTTTACTTTTTTTTTAGTTTTTATCTTTTTTATTTTTTTTTATTTTTATTCTTAATTTTATTAGTTTTCTTTTTCTCTTCTATTTTTCAGTTTTTTCCTTTTTTTTAAAGTTTTTTTTTTTTAGTTTTTAGTTTTTTTAGTTTTTTTTTCCTTTTTTTCTTTTTAGTTTTTTATTGGTTTTTACCTTTTTTTTAGCTTTTTTAGTTTTTTTCGTTTTTTCTTTTTTCTTTTTTTTTTAGTTTTTATCTTTTTTATTTTTTTTTATTTTATTCTTAATTTTATTCATTTATATATCCCCCTGTGCACCCCGGCGTCCCCTTTGTAGTTATGTCCCTGTGTCCAAATATTTTATATATTTTAGCTTTTTTATTTTTTTTATTAGTTTTTAGTTTTTTTTGTAGTTTTTGCCTGTTTTTAGTTTTTTCAGTTTTTTTTTAGTTTTTAGTTTTTTACCTTGTTTGTGGATCGTCACCTGATCCACAGATCCACAGATCCACACACAGACAACTTATTTTTATATATATAGATATATATAAACTAGCTGTTGGGGTTTAGTTACGCGCCATATTAGTTACGCGCCATTGTAGTTGTGTCCCTGTGTCCCACCTGTGAATATAGATAGATTTATATATGTGTTTCAAACTACGTAAAAATTACGAATATACAACATTTTTGGCTTTCCCACTACTGGGAGCTTTCCGTTTCCAATTGCCAGCAATTGATCTGAAAATGTTTGACCAGAGTCATCGTTTTGCAATCGGACACGCATATTTGTAGTTAATTTTAATATTTTTACGTGTGCCCATAAATTAGAATTTTTCAGGCAAGCATTCATTTCGTCTGCAGGAGTTAAACTACGTAAAAATTGCGAATATACAACATTCTTGGCTTTCCCATTGTCTGTGCATATACAAAGCCGTATGCACTAATAATGACGTCATATGCAAACGCTCTTTTTACAAACAAACAAACATGCATACACACAACTCGTTTTTATATAGATAGATAGATAGGTAGATACAATACAAATTAACTGCGTAAAACTTGCGAATATACAACATTTTTCGCTGTCCAATTGTCGCTGCATATAAATAGATTGTCAGGTTTACCGACCCTCGAACATGCAACGCACAATTGTCCATGGGAAAAACAATCAGTATTAAGATCTATACCACATTTTTCTAATGATTGACCTTGAGCTTTGTTAATGGTGATTGCAAATGCTAATCGAATTGGGAATTGCAATCTTTTAAATTGAAAAGGCAGATCCGTTGGAATCATGGGAATGCGAGGAATGAGAACAGCCTCACCCTCAAAAGGCCCTGTCAAGATTGTGGCCTCTATTAGGTTTTCCATTGTTTTTTTTACGGCAAGTCGCGTGCCATTGCAAAGCTTTGGTGGGTTGATATTTCTTAAAAGTATTATTGGTACGCCTATTTTTAGTTGTAGCACGTGTGGTGGAAACCCTGAAAGATCTATGGAATTTAAAAATTCAGATGGATAATTAACCGCTTCATTTGGTTCCAAAACTGTGTCGACTGACTTGTAAAGGACTGCCTGGTCTCGAATCTTGGTCAAAACAATATTGTTGATTTCGTGGACGTCTATATTTTTGGGTGCGAGAATCGCTCTTTCACTTAGCCATTTATTATTTTTATAATTTTTTAGAATATTCGGAAATACTTTTTCAATCAATTAATTTTTGGACGTCACTAAATTACAGAAATCAGCAGGTAGTTGTATACGTCCTGAAATTGAGTCTATCGTATCATAAATGTCTTTTTGTTCCGACGTTAACTTGGAAATGTTATTTTGTACATACGACAATAGATCATTCGTACTGTAACTTTTTTCACGATCCAATTCTACACATGTCGAAACAGCAGCGATACGGTTAGGTGAAGGCATTTCCAAATCCTGAAGAGGTTTGTTTGCCATACGTACGCCTAAATCTTCTATAATAACTAAAGTGTAGTTATAAATTTCTGATGTAAAATCAAAAGTCATATCTGACGTCTCTAACTGTTTTCGATGGAGTATATCTTAGGACATTTTTGACTTATATTTTTCCCATAACTCTGTAGGAGCTGATGGAGAGCAAGTTGTTAAAATGATGCCAAACAATGCACGAATTTGACTTGGGGTTGACGTTTCGCACTAATGGGGAATATGGAACAACCCACTGGTTATCTACTTCGATGGTGGTACCGTTGCCATTGTAGGTTCTTCAGTCATTTTACAATTAGAAATTTCTCTTTCAACGGTCTTCTTACAATTAAAAATTTGTCTTTGAACGATATTCTTAAATACCTGTGTCCTGGTCGTCATTTATATTCCCTGTGTCCCGGCCGTCATTTGTGTCCCGGTATCCCAGTCTGTAATTTCTCTTTGAGTGTCCCGGTCGTTATTTATATTCCCTCTGTCCCGGTCGTCATTTGTGTCCCGGTCTGTAATTTCTCTTTGAGTGTTTTTTCTTTTTAGTATTTTTTAGTTTTTTACATTTTTTCTTTTTTCAGTTTTCTTTTTCTTCTTTATTTTTCAGCTTCACTATGAAATACATATCGCCGAACCTTTGTTTTTTTAACTAAAATCTGGTAGGCATTGATGACCTTGTCCGAGTCAAAATCCCAAACCCAATCATCATCGCTATCATTTTCAGTTTTGATATGTTTTGACTCTCGCTGTCCAGGTGGATCTTCATCTAACTGCGCGGTTTTGCGTTCTTTAGCCTCAAGCCTGTTTCCTTGCTGTTCTTTTGATTCCTCAGCACGCTTTCTTTTCTGACTTTCTCTATCAGCAGCAAGTTTTTTGGCTTAGACTCTTTGAGCATCTTCATCGGCTTTTGCCATTGTAAGTTCATCAGTCATTTTAAACTTAAACATTAATAGATTTCTACGTGAACATATATGTCTTAAATATATTTAATGACGTCACCGTCATAGCAAAAATGACGACAACTAATTTCATGACGTCAGCCGACACAGAAACATGACGTCACCTGATCCACAGACAGACAACTTATTTATGTATATATATATATATATATATATATATATATATATATATATATATATATATTCACAGGTGGGACACAGGGACACAACTACAATGGCGCGTAACGACTTACGCGCGCGGGGGGGCTTGGGGGGTTGCGCGAAGCGCCCCACCAACTAGGTGTTGGGGTGGCGCGAAGCGCCACCCCAACAGCTAGTGTATATATATATATATATATATATATATATATATATATATATATATATATATATATATATATATATATATATATTTGTATATCCATGTTTTCTTTGTGTGGTGTATCTTTGCCTGTGATTAGGTTTGTGAATGTACTTTTTTGGAGAGGGGATAAAGGCTTAAATTTGGGCTGATGTTTCTTCAATCTCCTCGTTGTATATATTTTTTTTTTCAATAGTGTGGAAGGAACTCTAAATTGAATTTATTATTATCTTATTTTCAAGCACTTGATTTTAATTTTACTTTCAGAATTGCTGCTTTGTCGGAAAACGCGTTTCCATTGCTGATTTTACGTTAATCATAATTTCTTTTCAAATTGTCTAGAGATCTAGCTAAATTGCAATAAGCTGGTTGACTTTCCGGTGAAATTATGACGATGTATATTATAACATTGACTTTCACTTTTATGTCTACTCCATTTGTTTTTTTGTTTTTTTTTCTTACTTTTTATTTTATTTTAGAAAACACATTGTTATGAGTATTCGTCAAAAATGTCATGTTCTTATATTTTATTAGTTCCTGGAAAAAGTTATATGAAAGTCCATCCACAAAGAAATAAAATGTTATTGTTTCCTAGGCTATCAAATATGGCTGACCAATCTATGTCAACCAGAACATAAATTTTATTGAAGATGGCAATTGTGTTATTTTTGTTCTCTCTTTTCTTTTTTTAGGTTTTTTTTAATGCATGAAAAATATTTAAATGTTTGAAAATAACAAAATAAAGTTGTAGTTCGTGACAAAAGGCCCTCTTTTAAAAAAAAGGGCAGAAATGATTTCTTTAGCCTATGTTCTGAAGACCGACATAGCCATTGCAAGGATTGATAGAAGATCAGTCCTAGCCAAACATCGTACCACAGCATTAAATATACGTATATACAGTTATGCAATTTGCTTTAAGTTTGGGACAGCAGCACTAGCGCCATATCGGGAAGTGATTGGAATAGAAAATATTATTTGATTGAATTGTATTACATTGGATATTAATCGGACGATTTGAATTCGTGAAGCCACGTGTGAAGGAGTTGCCACTGAGAAGTGCTCTGCTTGAGTATGTTCCAAAATCTTTTAATGGGGAAAATAGGAACTTGAATTACTGTATATATATTCATACTTTGTATCTCAAGCAATCTATGGACTGCATTTCTTTATGAGTTTTAAATTTGTTCTTGTTACATGTGCATTAGGCCTTATAGTTTGATTCCCGAAAAGATCTGTGAATGGGCGCATCCATTAATAAATAATTTTTTTTGACGATATGAATTAGTATATAATGCTGTCTCTAGTTTTAAAATCTTTCAATCAAAGTCTGGTCTTTTCATACTGGATTGTTTAATTTTTAATGCTGCAATTCTTCTTGAAACTTGACTAAAATAATTTAAAAAAAGAAAAACGATTGTGACAGCAACGCTTGTTACTTTTTTAAAAGGACAGTCTACAAATTAATTAATGTGACTAATATTTTGGAATTTGTCTGTTCAGGGTCGAGTAGGTTCTTCAGCATAATACTGGTCTTCTTTTTACCTTATAAACATATAATTATTAGTTCTATTGTAGAGAATATGTTTCCGTGTTGTTCGAAATTCGTCATGTGTAATTTCTTAATTTTATTGCTTAAATGAATGTTTAGCTTCTTGTATAGTCTATATGTCCAGGTCAAAGATTTGGAGGAAGTAATCCGCCATTGATTCATTCTTTCTAATACAATATGGTCGTGTGCCAAAATCTCTCTGTTTTAAAAATAAAATAAGTCTGACGATGGACATACATTAAAAGTTTTCCTAGAAGCGATATCTTTATGGGCGTTGGTCTCTATTGCGTTCACCAAATGAACATTTAACAGGCGACTCCTCCCCTATTGAGAAATTGGTTATGGATTTGTCATTTCCTTCCTTTTTTTAATTTACGTTTTGTTTTTATTAGTTCTGTTAAATGACAGGCGATATTAAACATGAAATTACCTATGATATAATTTTCTTTACAGGTCAGCTACAGAATTGGTGAGCGAGGAACTGTGAGCCTACTGTACTCTGAAAGTCGTGATACTGACGATTGTTCCCTAGATAAAGAGGTGAAACGTGCATTCAATCCCGATGCAAAATCCTTCCAGCCAATAACAGATGATTTGAGTTCATCTTTGAATAGCTTGTCTCTTACGCCTAAATCAGTTTCACCGTTTGGCTCGGCTGAGAAAGATCAACTTTCACCTAATGAAAGTCTTGCAGGAGTAAAAACTCCTAGCCCAGGTTCGTCTATGACCAACCTGAATGGGATACTACCTAGAAACCAACCTATTACATTTACTACTGCAACTTTCGCCCAAACGAAATTTGGGTCCACAAAGCTAAAAACTGCTTCTAAAAGGGGAAACCGAATGTCCCCAACTGAATTTGCGAATTATATTAAACAAAGAGCCCAGCAGCAGCAAATGCAAGGTCAGTTTATGTATTCAAGTGGTCTTCAGCCACCTCAAAGACCCAGATCATTGTCCCCTAATCCAATGATGGCTCCACAGCTCGACCTGTCTGGAAACTATCTTATGCCTGGCTCTCACATGTATCCACATCAAATGTCACCACTTTCTCCAAATCCACCAAGCCCACAGGTACGCTATAATGACATGATGACTCCAAACTTCGGGTATGACATGTACCCGACCCGCGGTAGTAACCAGCAATTTAATTGGGAATTTGGAAGCGGTCCGCATCAGTCAAACTTTGCTGCGCCGGTTAGCAGTGGCACTACTACAGACAAACAGTTCTCTGACACAATTTCAGCTAATGCAGGTGCAACTGGAAATTATCCTGGTGGAAGTTATCAACATCTTCTTGTTGCAAATTGAGAATAGCTAATCGGGACAGTTTCAACGGTCTTTCAAGGAAAAAAAAGGGCCTTGTGGTATTCAACGTTGGACATTATGGAGTTGTTGATCCCTCCCCCATTGTAGAGTCTAACTTATTTTGTCCTTCCTGTGATCGCGGCGCGTAGATCTCTCCAAGTTTTTCCTCCTTTTTTTTTCTAGAATGTGATAAAAAAAAAGATTTTGTGATGTTGTGTTAGACAACTCCAGAATATCTAGTTTTGTACCAAGGCATGCATCTTTTTTTTGCATAATTCGCTGGTAAAATTCGACAAAAAGAAAATCATTATATTTTTTGATGTTGTTGTTATCGAATGATAAGTCGTAACGTAGTGTTGTTTTTTATCGTTTGTCAGAAAACTGTTAAAACCTAAAAAATTAAAAAAACAGGATAGTCACTAGTATCTTATCGTGGGGAAATAGAATTATCCTAAATTCAATGATAGGTATCAGATTTGCTACGCACTTGCCTGATAATTTTTTTTTATCTTATTATTACATTTCCTGGCTCGAATTCAACTCGATTCAAGGCGGTGTCCTGGTGTATAAATTCTTCAATGTAAAAATCTTAGATTATTGATTTTAATTAAAATCTAATATTTGCTTGCTAGCAACTCCATTCGAGTGAGGTATTGAGCTTGCAAGGAGGGAAATTAAATTAGATTTTAATCGCACTGCTTCAAGGCCAAGTGATCAACTCCCCAGTCTTAACTCCATACTTTGGAAACGAATTCCCAAGTGACGTCTGTATTTCAGATACCAGGTTAAGTGGAAATCGTCCGATCCTACTGAAAGGCCAACAAGATCATAGGATTATGGTCTAAAAGTATGAGCTGGCCACCAAAGATGACAAATAGTCTTTATATTGAACACTAAATGGTTGGCTTGTGGCTTTTTTCAGCTAATTCGACTTTCTGTATAATAAATGCGCATAAGCAAATCCCCCCCAAAAAATAATGGAGATCATTTTGTTTCTATGGATGATTGACATTCAAGCTAAAGCTTAGAACCTACCCATTAAAAGAGATGAACATATTTCTGAATGTGTCAACTATAAACATTTGGATTCGGGGAAAAATGACTTTAATACTTCCTCCTCCCAGGTCGATGCCAAAAATAATTCGATTAGAGCTGATCAAAATTGCCCTGACATTTAAAAAAAGCAATTACTTTAAATAACTTTTTTGACTTTGATGTTCTTTCTTCCACGATGATTTTTATTCTTCTATGCTTTTGCTGTTATATTTAACATTAATTTATTATAGATGCTTATACTGTGAATATCCTGTTTACATCTAACATAAATATAGGCAGTTCGTTGCTTTAGACTGACTGCAAATTATATATTTGTTTTTTCTTACTAATACATTTAATCTTCTGTTATGCTAGTTTTATTTTCAGTTCTTTTGTCTTAATTGTAATTTTGTATACTTTTTAGAGAATTTTTAAGATTTTTAATTTTGTATTTTTATGGTATTCTGCTTAAGTCAGTATATTCACGAAGCAAAATATAAACTAGCATAACTATGGAGTTTCATCAGGGTTTTTACTTTTAATCAAAATCATCCATTTTTTTTTCAAGTCTTTCTTTGCTGGTCAAAGGGGTTTAAAACAGCTTTTGAACGATTATCCTCCTTAGCACTTGCAACTTGCTTTAAAAATAAGTTCCTTAAACCAATATAATTGGGAAGTAGTTGGTTTCGCCTGTTTTATGGGTTCGGAGTAAGTAAAAGAGCATAACGAAAAAGTGTGTAAAATTGGCACTAGATTATTCGTAAATTCTAAATTAAAGTGTAACATGCAATAATAATGCTGTTTTAAGCCTCATATAGCTTAAAAGTGGAAACTCTGTATTTTCTGAAAGTGTAATGGAAAATTTAATTGAATTGGGATTTCATTTGATTTGGTTTGAGATGAATCTGAAAAGAAGGAGCTTTAAGTATGCTATTAACATTCATCGTATGTCATGCAGAAATTTTGGATAAATGCCATTAAGCAACTGCAGAAAATATAAAATAATATTAGGAAATCGATTATTTAACTGGTTACTGTTGACACAAAACTTACTAGTTTTTTTGCTGCAAAATTCATTATACTAGATGTAACTGGAAATTCGCATTTGAGATATAGAACCAGCTAAATATTTTTCCAGTCTTTTTTCGAAGTCAGTATTCCCAATCCAATGTAGTTTTGATGATTGACTGCAATATTTTCTCTCTTATCATGCAGAACTTCAGTGCTGGCTCAGAGGGTCTTTCCTCTATAAGGAATTCTATTAACTAGAGAAATGGATCAAGGCCGCCATTCAGTGGAGTGCCAAATAAAATATGTGATGAAAAAACTAGATAATGTAAAGTTTTTCTTCTAAATGATGTAATAAGGGATTTTTTCTCCCATATAGGTATCTCTCAGGAAAACTTTAAGCTTTTCGACAAATAAATTTCATTTTTCGAACAGATAATCATTTAAGTTTTCGATTTCTTTAATCAAAACATGTGTCAGGTTTGTTCAGACGATTATTTTATTTATTGTTAGTTTTGGGTTGGACGATTGTGCTTGTTTTATGTGTTCCCCTTTTCGTAAGGACTGGCTTAGTTCAAATTCTTCCGCCAAACTTACTTCTAGTCAGTACAAAGCTGATATATCTTAGTATTGGAAGTTTGAGGGAAAATAAAAGCCGTGTTGGAAAGGAAGATTATATGATAGTAGTAGGCCACCGGTGATGTACCCTTTGCTCTTGTTTTTGTGGTGATGCTTTATATTTATCATTTGTATGCCCAGGTTGGCGGTTATTTCAAAACGATTGGGGAAGAGTATCTTGGCCTACTAGTCCCGAACTTGAATTTATCAACTATTGAACTGCTTATCGAGTTGCTAGGTTGAACTATTTTATTCGGCCTTATTAAAGAAGGGAGATATACTGCATGTTACAAGGAATGAAAATTTCATTCTGCTTCATATATTGTAGCTTATTAATGGAGATATCTGTCCTACAAGCTCCGATGAGAATTTCATCTCAAGTTGTCCAAGTCCTTAAAGTAGTAAAGTAGAGAGGAGTAGAAACCCAGAATAGTAGACGTTGAAAAAAATTCTTACTTTCAGATTTTCATAAATTACCCCGATTAGCTACTAAAAGTGAATCAGGTCGATTACAGCCTAAAAAGCTCGAACGTAGAGTAAAGTCAATAACAGTTTCGTTCATCCTCTGTTTCAAGCTATATACCGATCTGAATTTTGATCTCGTAGGACATGTCGAAAAATTTTCATTTCTAAACCTCAATTTTTTTTTTTTAGTTGGTATGTAGCTCTCCCTGAACCCTAAAAGACATTTCGTAAGGAATGTAATGTGGAATGGAAAATAGAACACATCTTTATGTTTGTTGATAATCCTCTCTCTCTCTCTCTCTCTCTCTCTCTCTCTCTCTCTCTCTCTCTCTCTCTCTCTCTCTCTCTCTCTCTGTCTCTCTCTCTTCTGTCTCCCTCTCTTCTTTTTTCTCAAAATTAAGCATAAACTTTGATAGACGTTCACAAATAACTGCAATATTGATGTTAGGTATAACTTTTCGATTTTTATTATGAAGACTTGGAAGGAACTGACTCCGAAATTATATTTTTATTTCCCAGCAACTTGGTAAGCTAGTTTGATGGAAATGTAGTCACACAGTAGGTGTTTTAGTTTTGGATTTACGCTTTCTTGTTTCGGCCTAGCTTTGTAGAGATTTTCACAAGTTTTTATGTGGTCAATTTTAAAGTTTTTTTTGGCTGAAAAAGAAAAGATTGGATTCTAAGCAGAAAGCGCAAGCGTTTGCGTATACTGCAAGCCTGTGAATTGACTTTGGTCGTTATATTGTTATCTAATTAATATATTAGCCAGATCGTCTAATTTTTCACACGGATTTTTCATATTATATTGGATTTTGATTAGTTTTTTATACATTTTGTGGTAATAAATGTAGAGATTGATGTAAATGTGACTTAATTTTTGTTTCTAAGCGAACTTTTAAGTGTTCTCGTTTGAATTCTGCAGTATTGAAACAATAACGAACTTTGATGTCAAAATAAGAGCTTCCCACATCATGTCAAAATATACCATTTGGTCATAAAAAAGAGCCTTAATAGACTCTAGTTATCTTTGGCTGCGTTCCATTGCTCAATTACCGTTTTACTTGGTAAGTATCCGCAACAGCTAGCCAATCACCTGAGGTTACAATTATAACCTCATTTGACTGAGATCTATATTTCACCAGATTACTTTTACAATGAGAGTCCAATTTTTAACCGATCGTTACAAGAGAGTATACTGGTTTTGTTGCATGGCTGGGTGATCGATTCAACGCCTCCAATAATTTTTGTTTAGTGGGGGTGGGGGGTAAGGAGAATTGTGAGTTTGTGCTTGAAGGAAGGGATGTAACGATGCAAAACCAAATTACCTATTACATTATGAGTCATGCTATTAAGGAAGATGTTAAATACGACCTAAGTTTTGTTTCTAAGCGAACTTTTAAGTGTTCTCGTGTTGAATTCTGCAGTATTGAAACAATAACGAACTTTGAAGTCAAAATTAGAGTTTCCTACATCATGCCAAATATACCTTTTGGTCATAAAAAAGAGCCCTAGTAGACTCTAATTATCTTAGGCTGTATTCCATTATTCAATTATCATTTTACTTGGTAAGTATCCGCAACACCTAGCCAATCACCCAAGGTTACAAATGTAACATCAGTTGACTGAAGTCAATATATCACCAGATTACTTTTACAATGAGAGTCCAGTTTTTAACCAATCGTTACAATAGAGTATACTGGTTTCGTCACATTGCTGGGTGATCGATTCAATGCCTCCATTAATTTTCTTTTGTCTAGTGGGGCGGGAGTAAGGAGAATTGCAAGTTTGTGCTTGAAAGAAGGGATATAATGATGCATAACCAAAATACGTAGTACATTGTGAGTCATGCTATTAAGGAAGATTTTAAAACGGCAAGGCTTATTTCGAAAATGCGATCCAACTTCGTCAAATACTGCTGTAGCGATTTCAGTAGATTGTATCAGCCTGTGTTTGACTTTTCGATAACATTTTTTCCACAATCAGGTTTGCTTCATTTTGTTTTCCATGGTGCGCAATATCCTTGTAACATCTTCGGGTCCAAAAATCTTTCTTGTAACCAAAAATTTTTATTCGATGCATGACGGTAAAGAACAAGACGAGTATAAACTTTAAACGAGAACAGACCACTTTGTATATTTGGGGAGCTGTTGATTTTTTCTTCAATTTCCCTTAAATACAGCGTAATTTGCCACTTACTTTAAACCCAAAAGATAAAAATAAATAAAAACGATAAAAAAAGAAATTATAACGTGCGTCGAAGCAGCTAAGAAGTGCTAGGCCCTCCCCTTATGCACAGAGTTCTTTTTCTAAAGTTATAATCTAGTTCTATCATGCAATCCTCATGATCTTCGGAAAGAGGTTGAGTACGGCAGATGGGACCAAAATAAAATCCCTTGGAATAAGGACAAAACAGAAGCTTTTGACTGACTGGGAAGAAAGAAAGGTTTTGCCAGACTGTCAGCCTCAAGCGTCTTAACGCTGTGGCACGTTTGTAGAAGTGGTAACTGAGTCTTATATTCATTAACAAGCTTTTTATGGGTTCTCGAAAGCTACTGACCTCGGATTGTTAATTAATTCTAAGTTACTCTCATGAAACCATTTTTTAGACTCAATAAAGCTACGAACAAAATCATTAGGAGAAGCTGGCCTCGCTCTGACTTACTACCGTGCCAGAGCTGAGACATCCATCAGTAGAAGTAGGGCGTGTGCAGGCATGGAAAAAGTTCCAAAGCTGCCAGTAGTAGAATTCAACGGAATTCCAAAAGCTGCCGACACTTTAGCAGCACAAATTGCGTTTTGACAGCTTTTCTTTCAGAAAGAGTATTTTTAAATGTAAAAAGGGTATTTTCAGAAAAAAATCGGCCAACAAATTTGAAAACTGTCAAGTAGCATTGCTACTATGCTACCCCACTTTTTGCACGGCGGGGCGTTTGCGATGTAAAAAAAAAACGGACCGAGTGTAAGTTTTTGGGCCTTCCAACGAAATGCTTTAAAAGCCACCGACAATTACGATATGCTTGCAATATTTCATAAATCACGATGCCATTATGCAGACCCTTTTTACAGAAGGAGAAGAGCCAATTTAATGGCAACACAGCTATTTGTTTTGCACCATTGTATACATTGTTCCAGCAAAAACGTCAAAAAAGATTCATAATATGAGTCGGATCCACTTACTTTATAAAAACACATGTTTTTGTAAGCTAACCATGAAAAAACAAAGGAATAAACCAAACTCGAAGAAAAAGAGGATTAAAAAGACTTCCAAAAAAACTTAAAGAGAAAAGTTAGAGTAACGTGAATGAGACGCCAAGCCAATTTGAAAAGATCGGCCACCTCTTTTCACCCGAATAAGCATATTTTGGAGAACACATTTTCCAGCTATTGATATAAAAAGCCTCCTTAATTTTCACAATGATTCAAGAGTTAAGGGATTTCGGGTTAAAATATAGGTTAAAAGCTAGCAACCTAGTAAGAAACGATCACGTCCAATAGTAAAAATAAAATAGCCTATAACTCCTAAAAATAGAATCTGATCGAAACACAAGCTGCACTATTAGTATCGCCTTGTCTGAAACCCCTGTTTAAGAAACTTACAGCTCCTTGGCTTGAATGACAAGGAGAATCCATTGGCATGAAAAACAGGAAAATTGGCTGCAAGCACGATATTCTGCATCGACGGCATCTTTTTTGTTCTTTCCGTTTTTTATGGCACTTGGTATTAACCAAGTGACATATAGCAATCGCAAATTCTGTCGGTCCCGGTTTTGCTACTTTAGGCACTTCCAGGTAAGCTAGAACGATGAAATTTGGCAGGCGTATCAGGGACCGGACCAGATTAAATTGGAAATAGTCATTTTCCCGATTTGACCATCTGGGGGGGAGTGGGGGGCCCGTTAATTCGGAAAAAATAGAAAAAATGAATTATTTTTAACTTACGAATGGTTGATCAGATCTTAATGAAATTTAATGTTTGGAAGGATATTGTGTCTCAGAGCTCTTATTTTAAATCCCGACCGGATCTGATGACATTGGGGGGAGTTGGAGGGGGGAAACCTAATATCTTGGAAAACACTTAGAGTGGAGGGACCGGGATGAAACTTGATGGGAAAAATAAGCAAAAGTCCCAGATACATGATTGACATCATCGGAACGGATCCGCTCTCTTTGGGGTAGTTGGGGGGGGGGGGGGGTAATTCTGAAAAATTAGAAAAAATGAGGTATTTTTAACTTACGAACGGGCGATCGGATCTCAGTGAAATTTCATGTTTAGAAGGATATCGTGTCTCAAAGCTCTTATCTTAAATCCTGACCGGATCTGGTAACATTGGGGGAAGTTTGGGGTGGAAAAACCTAAAATCATGGAAAACGCTTAGATTGGAGGGATCGGGATTAAACTTGGTGGTAAAAATAAGCAAAAGTCTTACATACGTGATTTACATAATTGGAACGGTTCCGCTCTATTGGGGGGGGGGTTAATTCTGAAAAATAAGAAAAAATTACGTATTTTTAACTTACGAAGGAGTGATCGGATCTTCATGAAACTTCATATTTAGAAGGACCTCGTAACTCAGATCTCTTATTTTAAATCTCAACCGGATCAAGCGTAATTGGAGGGGGGCAGTTGGGGGGACCGGAAACCTTAGAAAATACTTAAAGCGGTGAGATCAGGATGAAACTGGATGGGAAGAATAGAAACCTGTCTAAGATACGTGACTGACATAACCGGGCCAGATCTGCTCTCTTTGGTGGAATTGGGGGGCGGGGGGTAATTTTGAAAATTGAGGTATTTGTAACTTACGAAAGGGTGACTAGATCTTAATGAAATTTGATATTTAGAAGGATCTTGTACTTTAAAGTTCTAATTTTAAATTCCGACCAGATCCTGTGACATTGGGGGGAGTTGGAGGGGGAAACCGGAATTCTTGGAAAACGTGAAAATTGGGGTATTTTTATCTTACAAATAGATGATCGGATCTGAATGAAATTTGATTTTTAGAAGGAATTCATTTCTCAGAGCTCTTATTTCAATCCTCGACCAGATCTTTTGACATTGGGGGAGTTGGAGTGAGAAATCTTGGAAAAACACTTGGAGTGGAGGAATTGGGATGAAGCTTGGTGGATAGAATAAACAAATGTCCTTGATACGTGATTGACAGAATCGTACTGGATTCGCTCTCTTTGGGGGATTTGGTGGGAGGGGTTCAGTGATTTGGCGAGTTTGGTGCTTCTGGACGTGCTAGGACGATGAAAATTGGTAGGCGTGTCAGGGAGCTGCACAATTTGAATTGATAAAGTCGTTTTCCTAGATTCGACCATCTGGGGGGCTAAAGGGAGAGGAAAAATTTGAAAAAATTAGGTATTTATAACTTACGAGTGGGTGATCGGATCTTAATGAATTTTGATATTTAGAAGGACATCGTGACTCAGAGCTCTTATTTTAAATCCTGACCGGCATTGAGCCTCTTATTTTCCTTTTTAAATCAATCTATTGATTCATAGAATTTTGTTAGAGCTCATACCATATGATCTCTTGGCTCTTAGCTCTTCTTGCTTCGTCATAAGTGCCATATGAGCTCTTAGCTCTTGTTTATGGTACTTGGTATTAACCAAGTGTTATATAGCAATCGCAAATTCTGTCGGTCCCGGTTTTGCTACTTTAGGCACTTCCAGGTAAGCTAGAACGATGAAATTTGGCAGGCGTATCAGGGACCGGACCATATTAAATTAGAAATAGTCGTTTTCCCGATTTGACCATCTGGGGGGAGTGGAGGGCCCGTTAATTCAGGAAAAATAGAAAAAAGAAGTATTTTTAACTTACGAACGGTTGATTAGATCTTAATGAAATTTGATGTTTGGAAGGATATCGTGTCTCAGAGCTGTTATTTTAAATCCCGACCGGATCTGGTGACATGGGGGGGGAGTTGGGGGGGGGAACCTAAAATCTTGGAAAACACTTAGAGTAGAGGGATCGGGACGAAACTTGGTGGGAAAAATAAGCACAAGTCCTAGATACATGATTGACATAACCGGAACGGATCCGCTCTCTTTGGGGTAGTTGCGGGGGGGGGTTAATTCTGAAAAATTAGAACGTGACTAACATAACCGGACCGGATCTTCTCTCTTTGGTAGAGTTTGGGGGGGGGGGGTAATTTGGAAGAATGAGGTATTTGTAACTGACGAAAGGGTGAGCAGATCGTAATGAAATTTAATATTTACAAGGATCTTGTGCTTTAAAGCTCTAATTTTAAATTCCGACCAGATCCTGTGACATTGGGGGGAGTTGGAGGGGGAACCGGAATTCTTGGAAAACGTGAAAATTGGGGTATTTTTATCTTACGAATAGGTGATCGGATCTTAATGAAATTTGATATTTAGAAGGAATTCAGAAGGTATATCAATTTCATTTGATATTTAGAAGGAATGTCTCAGAGCTCTTATTTCAAATCCCGACCAGATCTTTTGACATTGGGGGGAGTCGGAGGGAGAAATCTTGGAAAACGCTTGAAGTGGAGGAATCGGGATGAAGCTTGGTGGATAGAATAAGCAAATGTCCTTGATAAGTGATTGACGTAACCGACCGGATTCGCTCTCTTTGGGGGAGTTGGGGGGAGGGGTTCAGTGATTTGGTGAGTTTGGTGCTTCTGGACGTGCTAGGGCGATGAAAATTGTAGGCTTGTCAAGGAGCTGCACAAATTGACTTGGTAAAGTCGTTTTCCCAGATTCGACCATCTGGGGGGCTAAAGGGAGAGGAAAATTTGGAAAAAATTAGGTATTTATAACTTACGAGTGGGTGATCGGATCTTATTGAATTTTGATATTTAGAAGCTGAGGGTTTTTAATTTGGAAAAATTAGAAAAATTGAGGTATTTTAACTTAAGAACGGGTGACCGGATCTTAATGAAATTTGATATTTAGAAAGAACTCATGTCTCAGAGCTCTCATTTCAAATCCTGACCAGATCTGTTGACATTGGCGGGGGTTGGAGGGGAAACCGGAAATCTTGGAAAACGCTTATAAATGTTGTAGATACATGATTGACGTAACCGGACTGGATCCGCTCTCTTTGGGGGAGTTAGGGGGTGGGGTTCAGTGCTTTGGAGAGCTTCTGGACGTGCTAGGACGATGAAAACTGGTAGGCGTGTCAGGGAGCTGCACAAATTGACTTGATAAAGTCGTTTTCCCCGATTCGACCATCTGGAGGCTGAAGGGAGAGGAAAAATTAGAAAAAATGAGCTATTTTTAACTTAAGAGTGGGTAATCGGATCTTAATGAATTTTGATATTTAGAAGGACCTCGTGACTCAAAGCTCTTATTTTAAATCTCCACCGGCATTAAGCTTCTGATTTTCCTTTTAAAGCAATCTATTGATTCTTAGAATTTTGCCCGAGCTCATACCATATGAGCTCTTGGCTCTTTCGACCTCGTCACAAGTGCCATATGAGCTGTTAGCTCTTGTTAATTCAAACTAGAAAAATACCTGAAAATTTAAAAATAATTACATAAAGTGTCTAAAAAGGAATGAACCAATTTGGCTTCTTAACGACAAGGTTATGAAGTTATGTGACTATTTGAAGTGACTTATTCTATTTTTCAGACTGAGAAGGAAAACTTGCTTTTCTGGCATACGGCTCTCAAATCCGGTATTCTCTGATTTCTTAACATCAAGGGGCTAGCCAAAAAAAAAAAATAAAAAGGAAAAATACTGCATATTAGGGAACTGAATTTACAAAACTAGGGTACGAGTATCCCAAGCTGCACACTTTCAATTGTCAATATAAACAGAACGGGAGATAATCAAACGACACCTCTGCGCCCCTTGCTCTCGCACCTGTCTCAAAGCACGAAGGTTCTATTAATGCGTCTTTATCCCATCCAAAGGGAAACTATGGTCAGCATTAAGAGTGAGCTTAGTGAATTCTTCATTACATACAGGAGGGTTGAACCGTCTATAATCGACACCATCTGACAATGAAAATGAGCTGGACGCTTAGAGGCTGTTTTCCCAGTGAAGCAGCAAGTCGATTTGCATCGTCCTTCACTTGTTTCATTTTCTGGTAACATTTGGCATAGTTGTTTGAGTCTCGCAATATTTCTTCCAAGATATTCATTAGATTACTAGGGTCTACCATCATTTAAAGAATGTGGGAAACGTTCTTCAACGGCTCCATCGGAGACTAAAGAGTACATTTGACCATCTGAAGATGGTTCCAAATCACCTTCAGTGGTTTGTGATGGATGCGCCGCTAAAGTGATTTTGTGATAAATTTGTCCAGCTGGTTTGATGCTGGAAATATTACGAGTATTGATTGTTCGGTCATCGCTTACGTTGAATGAAACTACAGCGAAACAAGAGTTCAAGTTTCGGAATCATTCGTGGAACTCTTTAGAGAACAAGTGAAGTCCTAAATAAAAAGCAAACCAATATATTTGGAAATTGTGGCAGCGATAATGCAATTCAACCATCCAAGCAGCAGTCTCAAAATGAATTACCTTGCAAGCAGCAGCCTCAAAATGAATTACCTTTGTTTGTTCCCCTCTCCTCGGGGAAATGGATTGCTCCACAGTGAATACAAACAATGTTGCTGAGTCCCAATGGCTTATAGGTAATATTTATGTAGTTTACGGCATCTTTGTAATTTTGTACTGCTTTTGTGCAATACCGTGTTGGCGCTGAAGATTCCGACGACGATGTTCTTCTAACCTAATATGTCTTTCTCCTTCACTCTCATTTTGACTTATTCTGATGCTCACTGTTGCATATGTTCGAACAGCACAATGCTAACCTCTTCACTTTCATTTTTGAATCGTTCTGATTCTTGGTGTCGCATGTCTTCTAACCCCAAGTGTTTTTGGTCTTCTCTTTCGTTTTGACATGTTCTGATTCTCGCTGTCGCTTTTCTTCCAACTTTTTCTTTTCTTCAAAATTTTTGACACATTTTGAATTTCGCTGTGGCTTGTATTCTAACCGTAAGTGTCTTTGTTCTTCACTTTCATTTTTGATACGTTCTGATTCTCGCTGTCTTATGTCTTCTAGCTGCATAATTCTTTCTTCTTGATTTTTGTTTTTAACTTGTTCTGATTCTCACTGTCGCTTTTCTTCTAAACGATGGTTTCTTTGCTCTTCACTTTCATTTTTGACGCGTTCTGATTCTAGCTTCTGCTTGTATTCTAACCGCAAGTATCTTTGTTCTTCACTTTCGTTTTCGACACTTTCTGTTTCTCACTGTCACATTTCTTCTAGGTGTAAAATTCTTTGTTCCTCACTTTCGTTTTTAATTCGTTTTAATCCTTGTTATTGCAAGTCTTCTGGCCACATTTTTCTTTCTTATTCATTTTGGTTTTTTATTAATTATGACAATTTTTCAATGCCCAGTGCTTTAGCTACCTGACCATCAAATATGACAAAACGTATCAAAAATCTAATGCAAAGAGCTTGGAAAAAATGTTTAAGGGATTGTTTAATGAAAAAATAAAGAGCAAAAATGCGATTAAAAGACGAGAATGTTTCTTGGTATGTGTGACGTCTTGAGAAATGATATAAGATGATGCATGAATCTAAACTGCTAAAGCAAAAGGCATGGGAAAATATCTGAGGTAACGATGAACGAAAATGAACAGTGAAATCTACGGTTGGAAGACAAATGACAGCGATAATCACGTCGAATCTTTAAATAAAACTGTGCTTAGAAGAGAAGCAGCATTTCACAACGAATCCCAAGATAATACAAACCATATAAAATGTATGACTTTCTGAAGGATTAACAGGCAAAATCTATGAAACGTGGAAAATTTCACAAAATGGCAAGTGACTGAACAGATAAAGAAAAAGACGTTGAATAATAAACAGCAAAAAATCACATTGAATTGCAAACGAAAATGTGACTTAAAACTAAAGAATAACACGATATTTATGCTATTGCGGATTTTAGATATTTCAGAAAATAGGATTGAACAAGGAGCGGGCTTAGTAGAAGCGAAACTGTGACTGCAGCTGCTACTCGACGCCATAGATGAAATGGCCGAGAAAATGGGACTTGCAGTAAATGTCAGTAAAACAAAGACTATGGCCACATCTGACTCCCTGCTGATACTAAAATGCAAAGATAAAACAATTGAGCAGGTCAAGGAATTTAAGTATCTCGGGAATTGGATTGAATATGATGGATGAAATAGCGAACGAAATCAAGAGGAAAATTGGACAAGCGACATCGGTTTTTGCAAGTTGAAACCAGTCTGGCGCAGTTGTAAATACTCTATGCGCTTGAAGCTCCGCCTCCTGAATAGCAATGTGATGTCCGTTCTCCTCTATGTTAGTGAATGCTGGAAACTAAACACCCAACTGGAGAAACGTGTCCTAGCCTTCGAAAACATGTGCCTTAGGAGAATTCTGAACATATCGTGGCAGAAAAAGGTCACCAACATAGAAGTTCGCCGACGAACTGGTCAGCCATTAGTTACTGACCTTTTGAAACGTAGGAGATGGACATACCTTGGCCACGTCCTCCGTTGGCCAGAGGATCGACTCCCAAATACAGTATATGAGCGGCGCCCCGAGGGGAGGTGAAAAAGAGGTCGAACAAGACACACCTCACGATGACATTACGACCGAGACCTGAGTAATGTGGAGATGTCTCTTCAACCACAGTGGGAGGACGTTACGGCTGCAGATCAGCTCCGAGATGTCTGGTGAGGATTCGTAGACGCCCTTTGCGCCATCCCTGGCTCTGGAGGATCTAAGGTAAGGTAAGGTTAGTAGGAGCAGTGGCGGATCCAGGGGTGCCCGCCCCCTGACGTCATGGTGGATTTGTGGTTGGGACCCCTTGCTCTGGTTTGGGTTAAGACAAAAGTTATTTTTTTTGTAATTGATTTTAATAGTTGTTTTTTTAATAAGTTTTTAATTATTACGACTGTTTCGTTTTGCAAACAAGTTTGAAACTAGGTTTCAGTTACTTTGTGCGGTCTCTGTTAGATTTTAGTAATGACGCATACCACCAAAAAGTATTAAATTAAATTTAGGTTTATCAATGCAATCGGTCCGTATTACCACAAAAGGCAACTGGGAGGCGAAAATCTTCATTTCGTAATAACAAGGAGAGGAAATGTAAAATCCTTACTTCTTTAGGCTGTCGAAATGATATTTCAGGATTGTGCTGTGACAACACGGTTTAAAAGCAAAATATTCACTTCTATTTAATGTCAAAAATTTGTTTTCGAGTCTTGCTATGGCACTGAGGCGAATAAATTGATGGCATTACTTTATTTGGCTGTCTTTTTTGGTTTTTTAGGTTTTTCAATTGTTGTTTTTTTAGGGGATTTGTATAAAAGAAAGTAAATGTACGAGAAGTGTAAAAATTATTAATTTAAGTTTTAGACTCTGCATTATATGACCTATCACCTCCTCTGTTTATCCTAAAACATTGAAATAAAGGCCAAACTCTTTAGAATTTTAATAAAGGTTCGTATAAGTATGTACTTAAAACTAAGTATATGAGTCGAAATATTCCTTCAAAGGTCGGAGTAATCATTTAAGAAGAATAGATTTTCGAAAAATTGTTCATAAAAGAAGGCAAATTTTATGTGTTTTTTTTATTATCGAGCTGGTATAGATGGGTCTCTGAATTCTCAGTTTGAATCAGTAGAATGACATCATTTTTTTTTAAACAATTACTAATAAAATGTCTATAAAAATTGGAAATTCACACAAGTTGAGCTAACCACGGAAACGGAATGCAACTACAATATTACTTCAGAATTTCTCACCTTCTCAATACCAACCAGTCACAAATTATTGTTATGTTTTGTAGACTACAGGGGTTGCGTACATTTGTCCATAAAATTGTTTAAACTGCTATATATACCGCTGAGGATTTTTATATTTATTTTGATACATACCATCCAATCATATCTCCACGATTATTTGTTTATAAATCAAAATTTTTATAAGACATGTCTCTTGCTTAATGCTAAATCTGAGTCAAATTTCAAATTTTATTTTTGAGCTCAAGAGACATCTCGAGATTTAAACTTTGAATTGAATGTAAGTCTCAAGATTAAAAAAACAATTAATTAGAAATCTACCACAGCTTCAGGGTTTCTCAGAAACCCTGAGAATTTAAATCACCAATCTATACCTATCAAATACAAAAATAACAAACACATAATTATCTGTTTTTTAAGGAGTATTCGATTCCTGGCCGAGTGGGTTGGTGCGCTGGATTCGGGATCCTTTGTCTGAGAGGACGCGGGTTCGAATCCCGGTGTACCCAATTCTTCAGTTTGGGACCGGGGTCAGTGGCGTGACTCTGTAAGCTTAGCCAGAGTCGACCCAGCTCTAAATGGGTACCTGGAGAAATCTGGGGAAGATAAACTGGAAGGGTGTGCGAAAGCACAGGATGGCTGGCCCCCAACCCTCCATTGCACTTCCTGGCTGAAGGGCCAAGAAACGGAGATCAGCATCGCCGGTAGGGACTGTAAAGTCTAATGCCGTATCCTTTTTTTTCTTTTTTTTTATTTCGACTCATACACGCACATTTGAAGCACATACCTACATGCATCTTTATTAGAGTTCCTGTTTTTCTGCAGATTTTGATCTTTATTCAAATATTTTAGGACAAATAGAAGAAGAAATACTAAAGAGGAGCTCTAAACTGACAGGACTCTAGACTGAAAGGACTAGCCATTATAAACATTCACCAAAATATTGAGGTAGACATCGACCGTGTAATAGATAGATATGGCGGTTGTGGAAATACAGAAATAGACTTTTTCTCATAAAATTGTGAATTCTGTAATTTAAGCGAAATGTACAGAACTTTAAAAGCGGAAAGGTACGCTACGTTGTTATGAAAAGCAAAGTTTTGATTAGTAGATTTTTGAGATTTCGTCAAAGTTGAATTCATTCGTCAAAACCGTTTTTAAAAAGAAACAGTGATTAGCTAATGCTTTATTGCCTGTACTTAAAACCCTCGATTTAAATTTCTTCTACGTATTTCTATCTCTTCGTTCTGTTTTTCTTGCTACACCCTTAAAAGAACTAGTATTTAATGTTTAATATATATTTTATGAATATACAAGTTATATCTTTATCTCCATTTCTGACTCTTCATTGCTATCATAGTTAGTAAGCGATGCCATAAAGTTAAGCGACATGCTAAATAATTTGACCTATACAAATTGTCACAAAGAGTGCATGATCCCAAAAGATGGTTCAAAACCGATCTCTTTTTGACAATTAAATAAAAAAAACTAGTTTTTAACTGAAAGTAAGGAGCGACATTAAAACTTAAAACGAACAGAAATTACTCCGTATATGAAATGGGTTGTCCCCTCCGCAATCCCTTGCTCTTTACGCTAAAGTTTTTAATTGTTTTAAAAAGTAGAATTGTGGCAAATAGTCAAACTTTAGCGTAAAGAGCGAGTGATTGCGGAGGGGACAACCCATTTCATATACGGAGTAATTTCTGTTCGTTTTAAGTTTTAATGTCGCTCCTTACTTTCAGTTAAAAAACCATTTTTTTTATTTAATTTCTGAACGTTTTTGATTTAATGCATGTTTGATTTTGGCTTTCCGTACATAAATTATTAAAATGAAATTTGCATATTAATTCTTTTTTTGGCTAAATGGCTTTCTCTTAGTTTTGATCAGACGATTTTGAGAAATAAGGGGTGGGGAAGGAGGCCTAGTTGCCCTCCAATTTTTCGGCTACTTAAAAAGGCAACTAGAACTTTTAATTTTTAACGAACGTTTTTATTAGTAAAAAATACACGTAACTTAAGAATTAACTTACATAACAAACTTTTATCTATATATATATAAAAATAAGTTGTCTGTGTGTCGACTGACGTCATGTTTGTGTGACGACTGACGTCATTTTTGTCGACTGACGAAATTACAGACCGGGACATCGGGACACAAATGACGACCGGGACACCGGAACATAGGGAATATAAATGACGACCGGGACACTCAAAGAGAAAGCGACCGGGACACAAGGAATGTTCGATTAGCAATCACCATCAACAAAGCACCGGGACACAAATGACGACCGGGACACAGGGAATATAAATGACGACCAGGACACTCAAAGAGAAATTACAGACCAGGACACCGGTTGGGGTGGCGCGAAGCGCCACCCCAACAGCTAGTATTCTTTTATTTTTAATTATATATATGAGGGGGTTTGTCCCCTCGTTAACACCTCGCTCTTCACACTAAATCTTAAGTTTCGTCCCAATTCTTTAAGAATAACCCCTGAATCAGAAAGGCCGTAGAATAAATAGTTTAATTTACTAAAAATACTTTAGCATAAAGAACGAAGTATCTATGTCCTCCTAAATACCTCGCTCTTTTTGCTAAAGTATTTTTAGAGCTCCTCATATGCGTAATAATCTCTGTTCGTTTTAAGTTTCAATGCTTCTCCTTACTTTCAATTGAAAAAACTTTTTCATGTTTATATTTTCATTTTTTTTTAATAGTAATGCTAGAAAATCCTGCGCCCTTTTCATTGAATTTCTCTTCCCTCATGAAATGTTCCTCCAAGGAAAGATCCTCCCACATAGCCCCTTCCCCTCACCCCCACACCCAAACCATAAAAAAAACCTGAAAACGTCGGTACACTTCCCAATAACCATCACTGTATGTAAACACTGGTCAAAGTTTGTAACTTGCAACACCTCCCCCAGGGACTTTGGGGGAGTAAGTCATCCCCAAAGACATAGTTATTGTGATTTTTGATTATGCGGAACAAAATGGTTATCTCAAAATTTTGATCCGTTGACTTTGGGAAAAAAATGAGCGTGGGAGGCGGCCTAGGTGGCCTCCAATTTTTTTGGTCACTTAAAAAGGGCACTAGAACTTTTCATTTACGTTAGAATGAGCTCTCTTGCAACACTCTAGGACCACTTTGTCGATACGATGACCCCTGGGAAAAAAAACAAAAAAAAAACAGACAAATAAACAAATAAACACGCACCCGTGATCTGTCTTCTGGCAAAAAATACGAAATTCCACATTTTTGTAGATTGGACAACAGATTTATTAGAACTTTAGCCCTCACCAGATTTTAAATTAAATTTACGACCATTTCCACTACCTACCTATGACACATATGTATCGAGGTTCCCTTTAAATTGCAGGTATTTCTTTGTCCGCAAGTTTGTTGAAGTAATCTATTATGTGCCCCGTCCCCAAAAAGAAAATACTGGATCCGCCCCTGAGTGGGAGGGAGGAATTGAATTCACGGGAAAATTTCTCAATTCAACTGAAATTGCTGATTTCCCACCCTATAACTTGAAACTAAAGAATAAAATGATGATCATGCTATTTTAGATATTTCGGAGGGCATAGGCATTGGAACACATGATTTTGAATGAATCCGAACAGCTAAAGTTGAAAGCATAGAAAAAAGTCTGAGGTAATAATGCACGAAAATGAAGCGCAAGCGAAACCTGCTGCTAAAAGACATTTGACAGCCAGTATCACAACAAATAAATCGAATCGTAAATGATATCTGCGGTTAGCAGAGAAGAAATAGTGAATATCACAAAGAGTTCCAGAGGAAAACAAATCCTATAATGGATGATTCCTTCATGTAATAACAGGAAGGAGGAATTGTGTTCATGCCAGACTTTCTTAACTCAATTGTTATTACTTATTTGACACCTCATGACTTAAAACCAAGGAAGAGCGGATATATATAAATATATATATATATCTAGACACATAAAAATGTAGTGTCCGTCTGTTACATTACCGTTATTACCGTTACACGAGCTCAAAAAATTGAGGCTCTTTTTAAATTTTATTAAATTGCTTAAAATGTGAAAATGATTGCACAAATATTTCAATATATTTTGACAATGGATTAAAACAATTTGAAAACCTTAAAACAGAAAACCTAAAGTTTAAAGTTTAGAATGCTTGCTGCTCAAAGAAAATTTTTCAAAGTGTCAATTAACGTCAAAAAGAAATTATTATTAAATAGCTTAAAATGTAAAAAACTGGTGATTGCACAAATATTTCAATATATTTTGACAATGGAGTGAAGCAATTCGAAAACCTTAAAACAGAAAACCAAACCAATTTACGTTATCCATTCGATCCAAAAATGATATAACGTTGCCGGGACCCAGAACACAAGGGACAGTGAGAATCCATATATAGAAGCCTGCCCCGTGCCATGCTGGGGCCCGCGGGGATCTGTGGCAAAGCCACCGGGACCCAGCACTGTCTGTGGTTACAAAGGACAATGAGAATCCATATATAGAAGCCTGCCGTGTGCCAAGCTTGGGCCCGCGGGGATCGGTGGCAAAGCCGCCGGGACCCAGCACTGTCTGTGGTTAGAACACAAGGGACAATGAGAATCCATATATAAAAGCCTTCCGCGTGCCATTCTTGGGCCCGGTGGCGAAGCCGCCGGAACCCAGTTCTGTCTGCGGTTAGAACACAAGGGACAATGAGAATCCACCCGCGGGGACCGATGGCAAAGCCATCGGGACCCAGCACTGTCTGTAGTTAGAACACAAGGGACAATGAGAATCCATATATAGAAGCCTGCCGCATGCCATGATGGGGCCCGGCGGGGAAGGAACTGTGTTCCAAGCATGGCACGCGGCAGGCTTCTATGTATGGATTTTCATTTTCCCTTGTTTTCTAACCACGGACAGTGCTGGGTCCCAGCGGCTTTGCCACCGGCCATCCCTTTAAACAAATAACTGTGTATTTATTTACAACGTCATCTTGTTAGGATGATACCGGTATGCCTTTTTAGTATTTTTCCAAGGGTGGTTGCATCAAACCTAACCTGAATCCATGACTTCAAGAAGTTCACATTATCTGCAGTTAGAAAACAAGCAGCAACGAGCATTAATATATACAAGTCTACCGCGTGCCGAGTGTCGGGGCCCAGCCTCGAAATCGGCTACATATTTTTTTTCTTAAAACTGGCATATTGACATTTCTGGCCACAAAACCGATCTAAATAGGTCATAACTTTAAGAAATAGTTCGTATTTTTCCCAGGGTGGTTGTATCGAACCTATGGTGACGCCATAATATTGAAAAGAGGCTCACATTGTCTGCGGTTAGAAGACAAGTGACAATGAGAATCAAAGTTCACCTTTTTCAATTCTACCCTTAAAAAAAGCATATATTAGACACGACCTTCTGTTAATATAGGCATTCTGCTAAGGCTGTAGTGTAATTACGCAAAAAATTAATCTTGGGAATTTTTTAGAGTAACATTTTGGGAAACTGGACTGGGTAAATAATGTTCTCCGCCAGAACAAGATAAAATATCTGAACTTTACGCTCCAAATCCAGTTATTATCATTGCTCCAAGATAAGCCTGTTTTCTTTAAAACAAGACATTCTATAACAATAAAATGCATATGCAATGTTTATAAAAGTAATTTTTTTGCTGAAAAACAAATATCTTTTTTTTAATTGAAACCTTAAACATTATTCTGAGGATTGAGTTAGAAAGCTTAAAACCCACTGTAATCAAGAAAACTGAATATATATATATATATATATATATATATATATATATATATATATATATATATATATATATATATATATACATATATATATGTAGATATATATATATATATTAACGGGAGCTTGGTGGCTTCGCCGCCGGGTCCCGGCACTGCTACGCTAGAGGCTTCTATATATGAATTGTCATTGTCACTTGTCTTCTAACCGAAGACAATGTGAGCCTCATCTTGATGTCTTGGCGCGGTAGTCTTGTATATATCGATTCTCTTTGTCGCTTATCTTCTAACTGCAGTCAATGTGAGCCTCTTCTTGATGTAATGGCGTCAACATCGGTTCGATACAACCATTGTGGAAAAAAATGAAAATTTTTTCTTAAACTTGTGACCTTTTTAGAACGTTTTAGTGGCCAGAAATGATAATATGCCAGTTAAGAAAAAAAAACACTATGTAGCAAATTTTGAGGCCGGGCCTCAGCACTCGGCATGTGGCAGGCTTGTATGTACTATTTCTCGTTTTAAGTATCAGCCTCCAAATGAGTAACCTTTGTTTGCTATTCTTTCCTCAGGGAAATGGAGGGCTCTCCGTTGAAAACAAATAACGTTGAAGGGTTCCAATGAATTGTAATCAACAGTTGCATGGTTTATGGTATCTTTGTAGGTTTGCACTGGGTTTTGTGGCACATCTTGTTGACGTCAAAGATTTTAATGGTGTTGTTCTTCTAATGCAATATTTTTCTCTTTTTCACTTTTATTTTTGACTCGTTCTGATGCTCGCTTTCTCTCTGTCGCTTGTAATTCTTGCTGCCACTTATCTTCTCATCGTATATTTCTTTGTTCTTGCTGTGGTATATCTTTTAGCCCCATATTTCTTTGTTTTGCGCCACATTTTGTTGAAGTTGAAGCTTGTAATGGCATTGTTCTTCTGACGTAATATTTCTTTCTTCATCACTTTTATTTTGACTCGTTCTGATGCTCGCTTTCTCTCTATCGCTTGTAGTTCCTGTTGCCGATTATCTTCTAACCGTATATTTCTTTGTTCTCGCTGTGGCATATCTTTTAGCCGCATGTTTTTTTGTTCTTTACATTCATTTCTAATTCGTTCGACTCTTCTTTGTCGCATGTCTTGTAACCGCATATTTCTTTATTCTTCACAATTGCTTTTGACTCGTTTTAATTCTTACTACTGGTTATCTTTGAACCGCATGTTTCTTTGTTCTTCACTTTTATGTTGACTCGTTGTAATTGTCGTTGACGCAAGTACTCTGACTTTATATTTCTTTGTTCTTCATTTTCGTTTATTATTACTTTAGATATTTTTTTCAGTACCCTTTACCTTAGCTGTTCAGATAGGTCTTGTAACACTTAAAGGTCTAGTATGAATACTTGCCTGAATGGATTTCCATTTGACAGAGCTGTAAAATAAGAAGACAAAAAAATAAAACCTATGAGGCCAAATTCGTTAAAAGAGCTATTTGATTCTTTCTCTTTTGTATCTGTTTGTTTTCAAAGTAAATCCATGTCATTAAGTTTTTTAGTCGATTCTTCCGCACGCCATCCTGAATCACTGAATGCAACGCTGGAGCTAATGTATTTTTCAAGGGATAATGGAAGAAGAGCGAGGTCAATAAACTAAACGAAATGACAAAGCTCTAGTTGGAGGAAAATCATTATTAGAGCTTCCTACTACCTCTATTAATCGGATGATGTAAACAGCTCAGTTGCAAATAAGATGATCCTTCTGGCTCAGTCTGTTTTTTTTTTATTATTTATTAAATTTTTCGCTGTAGCACATCTATTTCATTTCACTGCATTTGTACAGAAACGTTTTAAAAGTCCCAGCAATAAATTTGGCAGAAATACAAGACATTCGCAAATCCACAACAATTGGAAAATTTATTAAATTTAAGCGAGTTCTCGTAAAAGAGGGCATTTTAAATTTAGCTTACAAGATTGATCTCTCAAAGTTAGTAAAATGCAAAGCTAAAGGTAAGGAGAACATCATTTGAAAAAAAAAGAGGTGTGCCTCTTATTAACGTCCAGAATGTTGGCCCTACCGAGAGGTTTTGCTCAATTCTCTGCAAAGTAAAATAAATTTTTGCATCAAAAGCAGACTTTTTCGTCGTAAATTTAAATGGATTTGGATAAATTTGTGGGAAATATTTTGCCCGAGAAAATCAGTTAAGTTTTTGTAGCTACGGACTTACAGATTAGAGGAAGCAAAACTTGACCTTAATTGTATGCTAGACCTTTTTTCTAATGTGGCAAAACTTGTTACTGCCACAACACTTCTTCCAAGGTCAAGATTAGGTCAAATTATAAACTATTTCTTAGCTATCGTTGAAGATAAATTTTATAAGTTAACTGTATACAATCAAATAATAAAGGAGTTTAACTGTTATTTCTGTGCATTTTTTGTCATTCAATTTTAACTCTGCACTAATTATAGAAAATAAAATGAATCGACATTCTAATAGTTTCTAACTTCCTTAAAAAAAGGACAGTTTTTAGAATGTGGAAATTTCTGCAGAGCTGGCAAAGAATATGACTAAATACAAGTCCAAATTTTCATTCAACTTCAAGTGTCATATTTTATTCAAAGATAGGGAACACAATAATTGGATCCGGAGCAATAAAACAACGACTCTTAATGAGGTTCTAATTAAAAATCTGTTATGGAATTTCTTTAAAGATGCGAAGGAAGCGAGAACGATCGAATCTAATATCTAGAATCTATTTTTGATTCAGGATTTTCATGTTAGAGTCAAAGCACAGAAAATGTGCGTCATCGTAGAAAACTTTGGCAACCGTATCGAATAGAAGATTAAACTTGTTGTCTGATAAATGCCAAAATCTTCTTGTCAAAAACATTCCTACGCACAAGATGAGAAAAAGTATAAATAATGAAAGTATAAATAATGAAAAAATAATGAGCTAACGAAACGTTGGTTGAGTTATAAGTCATCCAAACCATAAACGAAAGGTTCTCACAAAAATATGGGCTTTCGGCACCCGAGCAGGTGCTGCTTCAGATCTTAACTCTGGTTAGCAGCTAGCTAATTTCAGACCCAAAGGCATGCCCTTTGAAATCCACTAATTAAAATACAAGGCATGGTAGTATGTACCTGTATATAAGGTAAGGTGGGGGAGTCAACGGTAGATTTTAGCTAAAATAAATGATTGGCAATTATAAATTTACAGTTATTGTCCCTGGGGCGGGAGTGTATGTGGAGGTAATAAATAGAAAAAGACTTGTTCCCTATTTGCATATGACTTCTGTTTTGCCAGCTGAACGATTTTAGCAAGTGGGGGTACCATGTGAACACCAAGGCGCTGAAATTAAACTTTTTCCACACAAGCAGTTTTTCGAAATAATTTTAGCTCTATGATAGCGGAGCGGGTTTAAACTTAGCTTACTAATACGGGATCCAGAGATCCAGCCCAGCAGTAGAAACACACTGCAGGGTCGATAATGAGACCTCAGTAGTCAAGAGGCGTTGTTAATCTGATTACTTCTTTCAAGTTTTTCAAAGAAAACTAAAGAGCTATATTAAACAAAAAACTAGCAGAAATAAAAATCAAATAATTTTTTTGGCGTAGCACTACCATAAATCAACTCCAATAAATAAATCAAACTCTAAACAAAAGAAATGACAATAACGAACGACGTCAAACTCAAAAAAAGCAGGAACCAACATAAAGAGGAGTAGAGCTAACCCTCTCCGTGCCTTTAACGACCAGAACAAAATTTTTGCTTTACTAATAACAATCCTTATTTCGAAGTGTGTAACATCAAATAATAATAATAATAATAATAATAAAATCTCCATCATATTTAAGGTTACTGAAGAAAACCAATAGTTGTGGATCCACAGTTTAATGTAGCCTACATATTGATAATCATTTCTGATAGTATCAATAATTTTTATTTATTCAAAGTTAAAAAAGAAAAAATGCTTAAAATATGCTTCGTTTTTTAGTTGTTTTTGTTATTAATTAATTTTAATAGCGCTGAAAATTTTAGATTAATTAGCTTCATTTTAGCGTTGCTAAGATATTACTGATATAGATATTGATGATAAAGTCCTTTGACAACAGACAAATACATACTGCCGTTAGATTAGTTCCATGTTCCCCTTAAAATGCCCCAAAAACTTTACCTTAATCCTTTGTGCCGTCCCTTAGATATTGCTGATACGTCCTTTTGACAACCTGCTTGCACATTGTGTGTTTTGATTTAGTTCAACATCATCCTCAAACTGCCTGAAGTTTACAACCAATACCTTTAGTATTAACAAAAGTAGTAGTTGTAGCAGCAGAAGTAGGAGCATTGGGAATAGCAGTGTTGATAGCAGTACGTAGAATAAGTAGCATTTACCTAATGCCATTTCAGTCTCAACTTAATACTTAAAGCCATTTCTGAAATAGTGCTGATACACTCTCTTTATAGGCTGCAAGGATACATCTAATTCTGATAATTCCAACATCACCCTTAGCAAAATCTCTGAAGGCTATCACCTCAAACTGCCTAGACAGTTTCAACCAAATAATCTAAGACATTCCTGGGATATTGGTGATACGCCCTTTTAACAGCCTGCATGCACACATTGTCTTCAGATTTAATTCAACGCCCCCTTCAACATAACCCTAAAATTTCACCTTAATACCTTTAGCCTTCGAAGTTTTTAACACCCCATCAGCACGCACTGAAAGTTTGTTAATACCCTAAGCTTTTCCTGGGGTTAATTAAAAAAAAAAAAATCCCAAAAAAAAGATTTCAAAGAAAAATAAAGGCCATATTAAACTTAGGATCAGCAGAAATAAAAACATATAATAATTTAAACACAAAAACGACCAAAAATTAATATTAAGGAATAAATGAAATAAAAAACAAACAGAAATTAAACAAACAGCAATCAAACATACATCAGGTATTAAAACTTAATCAAACGAGTAAAAAAAAACTTTATTCACTCGAGTAATAAAACGAGTACAACCTAAATTGAATATGCAAACCAAGCTTAAAATAAACAGAAAAACCCAAACGAACATTAAATAAACGATGATAGCTAACAAACATACAACAGGTATTGATACAAATGAATAAATAAATTTTGAAACAAGTAAAACTTAAACTTAATATCCAAGCCAAGTTTAAAACGAACAAAAATCACTAAAAACAAGATTTTGGATTCTGCTCCCTTACCTAATTGTTAAAGTCTAAAGCCTGCTGCGTCATTGGCGCTTTACTGAAAACGAATTATATTACAAATATTTACTTTTGTGCTTATTACAACATAAGAAAAAACAAAAAAAAAACAAAAAACAGTGAAATAAAATCGTGAACTGGTGAGCTTTCACCAACTAATATTACTACTAAGTCTTGTTTAGAATGGGAAGGCACTAACAATAAATTAATAATTGCTTATTTTACGACTAAAAAGCTCAGGGTATCAGTTATAGTAGTATATGCCCTTGTTGCACCTTTTTACTTTATTGCTTGTTGCAACAAAGTTTTTACTTTTTGCATGAATTTTACTCACAGTTACAGGAGCAAATAGAAAAGGTTCCAGTTAGAAATATTGTGCTTTTACTAGAAGGTTCTTACTTGGTCGGTAGAAATAGAGATAGATGTATCCTAGTCTAGGAAAATTTGGTGTAGGAAAAGAAAACAGTAATGGCTACAGACTTTTGCAATTTTGTAGGTATAACAATCTAGTTATAACCAATACGGTGCTTGGTCATAAAATGGCCCATAAGTTGACATGATATTCATGTGATGGTAAGAAAGCAAACATTATTGACTATGTTATAGTAAACCAAAGATTGGCAGGATAAGTAGCCTACAAGATACTAGGGTATATAGAATTGCTTTTATTGGTGTTAAAAGCAAAGATCACAATCTAGTACTGTCTAGGATTAATTTAAAGCTGATTCAGAAGGGTAACTGCCTCCCGGGAAGTTGTGATGTTGGTAGACTCCAGGATGAGAATTTGAGAGAAACTTTACAGGAACAGTTGAATACTAAACTTGAGAGTTTAAATTAGACAATGTGGAAGATGGCTGGAATAATTTTATAAAAAACAATTTCTGAAGTTGCTGATGGTGTCTTAGGGCAGAAAATAAAGACTGCAGCTAGAAATATTAGTGAAAAGGCTTTATGTTTAATAGAGATGAGAAGGGGTTTGTAAAAGAATTATCCGAGTAATAGATCATATGAAAAGAAAAGGAATGTAAAGAAAGTGGAGAAAGCATTAAAATATGAACTAATGAGGTATGAAGTGGAGGTTATGGATAAGATTGCTGAAGATCTGGAAGATGCAGCTAGACGGCATAATAGTAAAATATTGTACTGGCATGTCAATAAATTGAAAGGGAGCAGTCAATCCAGACTTGTCCCAGTTAAAGATAGCAATAGGGCCACAATTAGTGATAAGGAAAGTGTTAAAAAGAGACGGATGGAACATTTTGAAAATGTGCTAAACCAATATACAGTTGCAGGAAAATATATTGAGGAAAATGAAAAATTTTGTGATATGAAGGATGTGAAGGAAGATTTGTTTTGTGAGGAAGAATTAGCGACAGTACTAAGAAGATTAAAAAATAATAAGGCTCCAGGAGCTGATAGTGGGGTAAATGAGTTTCTTAAATATGGTGACTCTGAGGCTAGTAATAAATTACTGAAGATTACGAATATGATTTTTGAAAAAGGGGAAGTACCTAACGATTTACAGTGTACCGTGTAGGTACTCAGTACCGTCAGGATTTACTAGGATTTATTTTTATATACCCAAGTCAACTGTAGCAATTTTCATAGCTCCGGCCTCTCCTCATATCGAGTTAATCTTTCGCCTTTTACTAAAGATTACCGTGGGGAGGGGCACTTGATGAGTCTTAACAAATTTGAATGCCGAAGGCAGACTAGTCTATACTCTTGTAGAATGTTTAAATATTTCAAGATAACTTATCAGACAAGCCTGATTATTTACTCATAGCGTTTCACGAGACTTAAGTGACACTAGAGATCAGTAGAAATTCTACTTGAGGAAACGGTCTGGATTAGGGGTCAGACAAGTATCCCTGGGAAATGCAGGATAATTAAAGTCATATATGAACAAAAGTCCAATCTTTTCAAAAAAAATGAAAAAGCAAGTCCTAGGTGCTCTTGAGTCATCATTCTCTTAGGGCCCCCATTTCTCCCTCGTCTAGGAACAGTATTTCCATTCCAGTTTAGGAGGTTCCTCTAAATTGAAGAGTTTTGAGATCTTATAGGGGCAAATCCTTTCATTTGGAGATTCCATGGGTTTCTAGACACAATACTCTGTCTGGCGGGAGAATGTGATACAAGAGACAATGCTCTATGTGAAGGGAAAAGAGAATCAACAGGCAATTCTCCATGTGAATAGAGAACGAGACTCACAAGAAAACGGTCTGTGAGGAAGGAGAAGCCTGGAGCCTAAATGCAAATATAAAATAAAAACCCAGGGATTTACCATTTCAAAGTTTTCGTTGATACATTCGGGGAGTATGGCATTCTAACAGCTTAACTCATCATTCCTTGGTCTATATATTAAAATCCTTCAATGAAGAATGAACTCATTTAGCTGATGATAAAACTGCATTCTGTAAGATATTTTGGTACAAGGAATTGGTGTGGTTAGGACTGGCCCTTGTTTCTATAGCAGGCCTTGCTGCAGAACCGTCCTAAATTTTTCAGAAATCTATTTTTCTCCAGAGAGAGAAGATTTTGTGAGGGGCCAATGGCCCTGTACGAGATTGGAAGCAAACGACTTGTATTTATTTCTTAGGCCCTTAGATGTAAAAGCGAGCAAAGTACAAGCTATATTTAGTCCTCTTTTGTTTCGTCTTAGAAAGTAACTATTTCTGGGTTTGCTATCCTTACAGTAAGCAACGTAATTTATTTAGGCTAAAAATTAAAGGACAAAGTATTACTCAAGAAATCTGAACAAGACTAGCACAAGTCCATACAGAATATTACTCCATAAGGCATTGATCTTTTGCACTTGAAAAATCAAAAGATACTACCATCTTGGAATGCAACTTTCCTCGTAGTACTTTGTTTCTACTAAGTCATTGTAGCTCGAGTCCATCTTATAGGAATTGATTTTCATTTCTTCTGCTTTTACACAGTGGCGTAATTTTGTCAAAATCCAACTTCAGGGAATGGGGGGGGGGGGGGGGGTGGGCAAAGTTGGAACTATTTTTCCAAAATCAAGTGAAAATGGTAGTAAAAACTAAAATAAAGCCATTTGGTAGCACAAAGGTACTATTTAGTACTATAAAAGGACTATAAAGGTAAATATGTACTAAAAACAAACAAACAAAAAAAAACAGATCTGTTTCTGTAGCTACTTGAATTTTTAGGTTTATATTAGGTTTGATAAGATTTTGGAAGAAACTAAATTTCAGCTGGGGGGGGGGACTGAGGACTGTGGAAGTTGCAAACCGAAGTCTGGGAGGGGCAGTTGCTCCCCCTGTCCAATAGAAAATTAAGCCCCTGCTCTTCTATGGTTCAAACCTTAGGGCTATTTAATAAGCTTAAACTCAGATTCTACTATAAAACTGGAATTATACTTGAAGGCCATCTATTTTTCAGTTCAGTCTTCTGGCTACATTGTTAGTGACAAGATGGGATTATAGAATTAATCAAGTAAATGACAAATGAAAAGGATATATACTTATAAAATAAAGTAAGCAATCATTTATCTGATAAAGTCTCACTGTTTTGTGTCTTTGTATTTTTCTTATGTGATTAAAAATGCAGCTTTAGCGTCCATATTTGAAGCAAATTTAATAAAGTCTTAATATAACTTGCATTGTTACCATGTAGCATATATGAATGAATAGCAGTGGCTTTAATTGGGAGAGGGGGATTTTTTCTACAAGGTGTTTTTTCTGCATTCTCCTCTTAGATTAAAAAAAAATTCTTTTCGTGGTATTATCATTGAAAAGGGGCTTTTTTTGTATTTTTGTTAATGAAATTGAAAAGACAACGAGATTCCCTTCTATGGACTCTGAAGCATGCTCTTTTGCTCCCCCCCACCCCCCTTGGGCTGTGTCTGGAAAATACTTTTGGAGGGAGGAATACAAAAATATTTAAAAACTCATTGGAAACTTTTTCAAATGTATTGCGTTACGTATCCGGCCTTATCCCCTAGTTTCCATAAATTGACGCTTTTGATCAATACCAGTGGTGTCAACTTGAAAATTTTCATTGCAAGTGAGGGTGTTTTTTTTTTCTTTTTTTTAAGAAAATAAAAACACAAGAGAATTGTCCACTCTGGATTTTGAAAATACTTTTCTCTGCCCCCCCTTTTTTAATTACCGTGAATTAAAGCCGTTCATTAACGCTAGTTCCGACTATTGTCAGCTAAAGGGCCAAGACAATATATCTCTGATTTAAGGCCTATCTTCTCTGATTTTTTCCTTTTTGAATGCCAATTTTGTCCAAGTCTTGATTTAAAAATATTCCGATTACCATTGAAATTTTGAGATAAACTTTGATATTATGGGAAATGTTTCATACTGTTTATAAAAATCTAAAGACAAAGTGACAAGTTGATTGAATGTTATTTGAGTATCGTAATCGAAATTAAATTTGCGACAAACTTTGTTACTCGTATGATGATGATGATGATTTTATTAAGTGATTAAACCTTTACAAGTATTATACTGCTAAATGTCTACAAACTAACACTACAAAGAAAGAAAAAATAAACTGTTCTCCAGTGCAATACGGACAAAGGGTAACTCCTTTGCAATCACTGGTTTTGTGTCCATACAAACAGCATTTGTTGCATCATAATAGGTAGATATAATCTTCACATTCGTGCAACATGAATCCTAATTTCAGACCACGGTAGTCTTTTATACCTTTACGCATCTTTGGGGAGACTTCAACAACAGCATGGGTTTTACTTTCTCCTTTGCGAACAATTGTTACTATTTTAAATGCTTCTCCTTTAACTACTAGTTCTGACACATCTAAATTGTGATTCAAAAGGGATTCTCGTAGTTCTTCTTTTTCATTTGTCCAAGGGATGTTTTTAACAATCATTCTAGGATTTTTTTTTGTTGTTGAGTGTTTAGGGGTATAGTTTGTCAAATCTGATTTTTCACTAAAAACTGTGACAGCGTTTTGCGCATTTTCTTGGGAATGCACAAAACGTGCATACTGGGCCCTACATGGGGCCCAGAATATTAAACTAATTTTTGGAAATCGGAGGAATGTCGGGGCTTGCTCCGCTCCCTTCACACGTTGGCCCGGTATTGCAGTACCTCCCGGATCGACGCACCTCTTTCGAGGGGAAACCAAAATCTAAGAACCTTAATCAATTTTAAGTAATGCGCTGTTTCTAATTTAGGAGAAATCACAAATTTGGTTACCTAGTCCTTGAATACATTGAAATTTTTTTTTCATCTGAAAAAAAAAGAAACACTGTATATAATACAATAAAAATTAATGAAGCCAATGACTACTCGCCGTAATTAAATTTAAGTACCCAAGCTGGATCAAAGCTACTTGAGAAAACGGTCTTGATTAGGGGCCAGACAAGTAACCCTGGGAAATGCAAGATAATTGAAGTCATATATGCCTGTAGATGCTTTTTTTCGGTTGCAAAAAAGAAACTAATCTATTTCTGTAGACGCTTGAATTTTTAGGTTTATATTAGGTTTGACAAGATTGATTAATATTAAGGATATTTTTAAACTTAGTTTCTCTCCTTCATATTTGTTTCTACTCTCTTGCATTATTTTTCCTACAATATGGGAAAGTTTTGTTGCTTGAACCTTCTAGTCCTCATTATTAATCAGCCCTTTGTTGTTTTCCCCATCTAGTTCTTGTTCGAATTGAATATATGTTCTAAATATATGGTTCTTCCAAGATAGAAATATATGGTTTATACCAAATAAACCAATATATGGTTTATTTGTAAAATAGAAATTTCTGTTCCAGAGGTCACAACAAGTTGAGAGCTCTTACAGAAAAGGAGCAAAACGGCACTCTTAAAAGAATATAATTCCTTTAATGGAATAGCGTTTTTAACGGTCAGTCCTCTGATGTAGTCCTATAAGCAATTATGTGCATTAAATCACCAAAGAAAATAGCGTTTTCGTCTTCAGTCTCTTCTCGTTTCATCTCTGTAATAAAATTATCTCCATTTGGATTTTAAAAAGATTAATTTTAATGAGTGAAAGGTACTTAATATTAATCAGTGTTTCATTATTCTATTTCGACATTTACCAGAATAGCAAAACGAAAAATGGGGGATGAAACTCTGTTTTCCTATCCGCCAGTCTTTTAAAGTGCGTTTTTATCGCTTTCCGTGGTTTAATCTTATGCCATTTTTTTCTTCTTTTTAAAGAGCATCAGAAGATGGATAGTCGAAATAAACGTAAAACACGGCATATATATTTAAAAGTTGTCTTAATTCTTGTACTTTCTGTTGCTATTTTTTTTCTGCAATTACTTCAGTTAGTTTATTTTTTCTTTGTCGTCATAGAAACACCTTGAAAGGTAGATAGCCCTTTACAAGTCATTGAATAATATATTGTAATAGTTTAATTTTTCATTTGCAATTTCTCGCGTAAAATATAACTTCGATGAAAAAGTAAATTTTTTAACACATCACCGGAATATTTACAAAAAAATTGGGAGCTTCTTGGGAGGATGTAAACAGGGAGGCTTTGAATAGTTTGGGATGGAGGAGCAGCGTACATATCTGAGTTGGCCTCAAGCGGCTTGGTGTTGCAGTACGTTGTTAGTAGTAGTAGTAACCTAGGTCCATGAGTGGTCCATACTTTTGTCCAATGCGTGGGATAATGAGGATCTGTTCCACCTTAGCAAGAAGTTAGAAGATTCAACGGAAGAAATTTTTGGATTGGGGTAAAAGGAAAGATGGATATCTAAAATTTTGAAGAGTAATTGACAATTGGGTGTTAGGAGGATAACAAGTAAATCTATGTGGCCATGCATTACAGAGATAACTTTTTGAACATCAAAGGATTAACAGGAAAAAAAATTAAGAAAAATAAATATATGGACAATGAGGGTGAAGTTTTTTCTGAGCGCCCTCTTTGTTTGTAGCCAAGGCCTATGTGGATCTTGTGTTGTACATATCATATCACACCAGACAGAGTGTTGGAAGATTTTTTGGCAGAGGTGAATTTTTTGTATTGCAAACATGGCTCTTTCTGAAGGTCACTGCAATCAATTATTTTCATGGCAATAAAACACTATTTAGGAAGTCGTAGAGCAAGAATGGTATTCTCAAACGAGTAGAGACTTCCGACATTATGCGTCTATTTTTAAGAAATCACGGGGAGCTGAGAACAGTTATACCAAGTTTGTCTATTTAAAAGGATATCATGCTAATAAACAGGGGGAAAAGGGGAGGGGTTCATAATACTGAATAGGGGATCTTGCATAGCGAATATTGAATTGAACCCCTTTTAATCTGGGAAACTTCAATCTACAAATGCACTTTTTAAGGAATCAGAGCCGCCTACCTCCTTTAAAAATTATCCTTCAAACAGAACAGCTGCTTTCGTTCCACAGGGCATTTGAAAAGAACGAGATTAGAAGGCTGTGTTTATAATTTTACTGTGCATAAAAATTTCTCAGTCTAAAAAACAGAAAAAATAAGGTTATTATACAACTAAGATTCACTGGTCTTTTTATTAGAATCAAATTAAAAACTAGTAAAAATAACGTTTATTAATCAAAGACTCAGAACTAAAATAACAAGTAAACATTGACAGTAGACTCCCGTTAAAACCAAATGGTAACAAATAAACACTTTGAGTAGCCTAGAAAAAATTAAGAAACTCAAATCAAGAGTTATGTTATATATCCCTAGCATCACTTGTTGCTTCCGGTACAACAACCTCTATATTATCCATTTCCTTGGTTAAATTTACTTGACACCCTAATCTTGACCTGAAATAAAAATTAAATGTTACATTACATAGTCAGTCTCAATGAATTTGTACAAGACGGTATAAACAAGAGGATAGTCGAAAAGGCGTTAGTCCTGTCCATAAATGACTGGTATTTACAAATTTGGACTGCCAAAAATGTACAGTGCCTTTCCCCAATTAACTGTTTCCTGTGCATATACCACAGAGACAAAACGTCACTAGGTTTGATAATTTCCTGTTTTACTCTGTGAAACGTGACAAAGATAAAGAAATAAAAAAAAAAAAAAAAAAAAAAAAAAAAAAAAAAAAAAAAAAAAAAAAAAAAAACGACCGAAAAAAGTAGAAGGAAAAGGAAAAACGACGGATATTTCGCCTGTTCAAAACTAAACGGGCTACATATAGAAATAATCTAAGACCTAACAAATTAAAGGGGAAAAGATCAAATTTAAAATTAACTATAAAATTAAAAGTAAAAAAAAAAAACAAAAAAAAACAACGACCCAACGGCCAGTAGAAGGAAAAAGGAAAAACGACGGATATTTCGCCTGTTCAAAACTAAGGGGGCTTAATATAGAAATAATCTAAGACATGACCAATTAAAAGAGAAAAAATCAAATTTAAAATTAATCTATAACATTAAAAGTCAACATCTAAAATAAACAACGACTCTATAGAAGGAAAAGGAAAGACAAAAAAACGACGGATATTTCGCCTGTTCAAAACTAAGCAGGCTAAATATAGAAATAATCTAAGACATAACCAATTAAAAGGGAAAAGATTAAATTTTAAACTAATCTATAAAATTAAAAGTCAAAATCTTAAAAAAAAAGACTATACGGCCAGTAGAAGGAATAGAAAAGACGACAAAACGACGGATATTTCGCCTGTTCAAAACTAAGTGGGCTACATATAGAAATAATCTAAGACATAGCCAATTAAAAGAGAAAAGATCCAATCCAAAATTAATCTATAAAATTAAAAGTCAAAATCTGAAAAAAAGAAATATAATAAAAATCACAGCGTATACATAAAAAATTTGAGAAGCTCTCATGAACATACAAAAACAATTGGATAAAATAATAAGAAAATTAATTTGACATTAAATTAATTATTTTATTCAGAAATGATCCTTTTGTTGGCATCCAATGCTACGATTAGTTTTGGCTTTCTATTTACTTTAGTCTCCTGATGATTTTGCAAGACCTTATTACAGTTATTAACTACAGGCTAATTTTATAGAATAATACCATAAATTGAATTAATAGTTTTATTTCCAGTGTCTCTGTTTATTGAAAAATTAGCAAAATTTGGTTTTTTATTATTTCTGTGGCTTCTCCGACCCATTTCGTTAAGTGTTATTGTTACAGATAGCTAATGCATCCTTACACTACATGAAATGGTCAGGTTGGTGGAAAACAAGCTCTACCAAAGCTGAAACAACAGTTTACGGAGGCCTTCTAAATTTGAAATCCTTGCCAATGTAAAACTTGCCACAAGAACAAAAAATACTGTAAACACCGCTTCCTAAATAGTTGAAAGTACTATCCCTCCCAGAATTCAGAAAACTACTGAAGGGTCTAATCAATTCAAAGCAAGTTCCATGTCAAATTCAGTTTCTTATTATTTTATCCAGTTGTTTTTTTTTTTGAGTTCATGAGTGCTACTCAAACTGTTTATATATACACTGTGGCAAATCTTGAATATTAACTGTATGTATATGGTTTATTTTCATTTTTTACAGGTTTTATAGATTAATTTTGATTTTATCTTTTCTCGTTTAATTGGTTATGTCTTAGATTATTTCTATATTTGGCGCTGAAGACACCTAGTTTTAAACAGCCGAAGTATCCATTGTTTTGTCGTATTTCCTTCTACTGGCCGTACATCCGTTGTTTTTTTTTTCTTGAGATTTCTCTCTGAGATTTCTGTCATTAGAATCGTTTCAGTAACTTAAAAATTTGTTAGTAAATCTGTTGCAAATTATTCTAAGGATCTTGTTATTTCTACCAAGGCTTGAATAATCTTTTCTTCTTTTTTGTCGATTTAAGTTAAATCAAGACAAATAAAACTGTAAATAACAAAATGTCTAGCTGTAATCAACAAAACTTACGTATCAGTTAGTCCATAAGCCAAGTCTAACATATCTAACTCTTCATCTGTTGGTTTACTAGATAATTTTCTAAAATCCTCAGGCTTAAAAATTATGTGACAAGTTGAGCATGATAGCGTACCTTCACAAGCACCTGAAAAAAAAATTGCTTACATTAATATTATAAAAAGACTAACATACAACAATTTAACGCAGAAACCTTGATTGTTTTATTTTAAAGTAGTTTCGAAGTAAACGTCTACAATGGAAAACACAAAGCGTGTAGACTTTTTATTTTATTCTTTGGGTAGGGGCATTAAATACAAATTTTACTTACTTATAAAGCATGCAAACAAAAGCTTTTTTTGCACCCAGAAAACATAAGAAATCCCTTTAGAGCTTAAAATAAAATTCTGGAACAGTGGATGGGATTGTCAAGTTTACTGTTATTAGGTTTTATGGTTATTTTTTTTTTTTTTTATCCAAAAACAGAAAAAGGTTCACATTGGTATAATTAGCCAGCTTGAATCACTCATCTTGTTAAACATTTAGAGATGCTACTATGTGACTACATAAATGTTGAATACCAAACTTCTGCTTAGTAGCGAGCATGCTGAAAATATCAATTGATGACCGTCTAGAATGCAAAAATGGAAAAAACTAATCTTTAGTATTCTTATATCTTGGTTTAGCAGTAGATTCGCTTTACCGGATGGTGTGGTGACATAGCAGAACAATAGCTCATATCGGTCATATCATGGCGAGAAGGCGACAGAAAAGCTCCTACTTAGATGCCACAGTATACAGAAGAGCCGATACGGGTTTTTTAAACGGATTCAATCACTATCTACTTGTGTGTAAATTCTGTCATCGGCTAAGCAGGCAGAGGCAGCAGAAAAGTAGAAAACCGCTTTGATGTGTCCAAACTCAAATTTCAAGAAATCAAAGCTGAGTTCGACGTGAAGCTCAGCAGTCGATTCGAAGTCTTGAATCAATTGCCTGGCGTTGACCACGTTGGTGACGCAAAAGAATCCTCAAACAATCAGTGAAACAGTGGTTTAGTGGTCAACCCTTGCAAATAAACTGGAACATGCTTCCGGTTAATTCGGAAAAATTAGAAAAAATAAGGTATTTTTAACTTACGAACAGGTGATCGGATCTTAATGAAATGTGATGTTTAGAAGGATATCGTGTCTCAGAGCTCTTACTGAAAATTCCAAAAGGATCCAATGGCATTGGGGGGAGTTGGAGGTGGGAAACCTGAAATCTTGGAAAACGCTTAGAGTGGAGGGATCGGGATGAAACTTGGTGAGAAAAATAAGCACAAGTCCTAGATACATAATTGACATAACCTGAACGGATCCGCTCTCTTTGGGGAAGTTGGGGGGGGGAGGTTAATTCTGAAAAATTTGAAAAATGAGGAATTTTAACTTACGAAGGAGTTATCGTATCTTAATGGAATTTGATATTTAGAAGGAACTCGTAACTCAGATCTTTTATTTTAAATTCCGACCGGATCCAGTGTCATCGGGGGGAGTTGGGGGGAAACCAGAAATCTTGGAAAACACTTAGAGTGTAGAGGTCAGGATGAAACTTGGTGGGAAAAATAAGTACAAGTTCTAGATACGTAGTTGACACAACCAGACCGGATTAGTTCTCTTTGGGGGAGTTGGGGGGAGGGGGTATTCGAAAAAGTGGAAAAAATGAGGTATATGTAACTTACAAACGGGTGATCAGATCCTAATGAAATTTGATATTTAAAAGGATCTTATGCTTCATACCTCTTATTTTAAATCCTGACCAGATCCGACGACACTGGGAGAGTTGGAGGAGAAAACCGGAAATCTTGGAAAACGTGAAAATTGAGGTATCTTTATCTTCCGAATGGGTGATCGGATCTTAATGATACTTGATATATAGAAAGATCTTATGTATCAGATGCTCCATTTTTAATTCGAATCGGATCCGGGGACATAGGGGGTTGGAGGGGGGGAAACAGAAATCTTGGACACCGGAAATCTTGGAAAACGCTTAGAGTGGAGAGATCGGGATGAAACTTGATGGGAAGAATAAGCACAAGTTCTAGATACATGATTGACATAAGTGGACCGAATCCGCTCTCTTTGGGGGAGTTGGGGGATTTCCAGTGCTTTGGCGAGTTCGGTGCTTCTTAACGTACTAGGACGATGAAAATTGTTAGGTGTGTCAGGGACCTGCACAAATTGAGTTGATAACAGTCGTTTCCCCGATTCGACCATCTGGGGGGGGGGGGTGGAAGGAGAGAAAAATTGAAAAAATGAGGTATTTTTAATTTACGAATGAGTGATTGAATCTTGATGAAATTAGATATTTCGAAGGACCTCGTGTCTCAGAGCTTATATTTTAAATCCCAACCGTAGCCGGTGATATTGGGGGGAGTTTGAGGGAGAAACAGAAAATCTTGGAAAACACTTAGAGTGGAGAGATCGGGATGAAACTTGATGGGAAGAATACGCACAAGTCCTAGATACGTGATTGACATAACCGGACTGAATCCGCTCTCTTTGGGGGAGTTGGGGGGGGGGGGGTTAATTCGGAAAATTAAGGTATTTTTAAATTACGAACAGGTGACCGGATCTTAATGAAACTTGATATTTAGAAGAAAGCCATGTCTTGGAGCTCTTATTTTAAATCCCAACCAGATCTGGTGACATTGCGGGGAGTTGGAGGGAAAACCAGAAATCTTGGAAAACGCTTAGAGTGGAGAGATTGGGATGAAACTAGGTGGGTAGAATAAGCAAATGTCATAGATACGTGATTGACGTAACCGGACTGGATCCGCTCTTTTTGGGGTAGTTCGGGGGAGGGTCCAGTGCTTTGGCGAGTTCGGTGCTTCTGGACGTGCTAGGACGATGAAAATTGGTAGGCGTGTCAGAGACCTGCACAAATTCACTTGATAAAGTCGTCTCCCCCGATTCGACCATCTGGGGGCTGAGGGAGAGGAAAAATTAGAAACAATGAGGTATTTTTAACTTCCGAGTGGGTGATCGGATCTTAATGAATTTTGATATTTAGAAGGACCTCGCGACTTAGAGCTCTTATTTTAAATCCCGACCGGCATTAAGCCTCCGACTTTCCTTTTAAATCAATCTATTGATTCTTAGAATTTTGCTAGAGCTCATGCCATATGAGCTCTTGGATCTTCCGACCTCGTTGCAAGTGCCATTTGAGCTCTTAGCTCTGGTTTTTTGGTATAATGATGATGCAGTTTCCACTGGGGCAAAGGGCAGGAGGATAATTCATAGTTATGTTGGATAAATGAAAGGCAAGGTTGTTTCTGAGAGTAGGGGAAGTGACCACGCTGCGTATTATGTTTAAGAGGTAGCGATCGAGGATCTCGGCGTCCAGGAATGGACCGAGTATTGTTGTTATGTGTAATTTATTTTTTGAATTGATAAAAGAGGAATAAAACACCAGGAAAGGATGAGGTTTCTACTGAAGTTTACAAGGCCTTGCCAAATCTATTATGCCACCTAACCAAACTGTTTGTAAAAGTTTGAATGACAAAGAATTTTTCAAAAGAATGAAAAGTATCAGGCGTCATTCCAGTCCTAAAAAAAGGGACAAGGCAGTTTGTGTAAACTATAGATGCATCTCCTTAATTAACCATTCGATTAAAATCTTCTGCACCCTTCTCCTAAAACATTTAAAGACTCAGGGAATGAGCTAATCTGTCCTGGACAGACATGCTTCTGACAACAGAGGGACTGCCTAGAGCAGATACTCACAATCCAGCTCATCCAATAACTGTACAACTACCACTGCTCATCAATTTCATTCACTTCATTGCTGCTTTAAACTCCCCAATCAGACAGGAACTATTGAGGATTATGGCTGAAAATGGAGCACCAAAGGATTTCATCGACATGTCTAGAAGCAGGTACATGGACAGCGAAACCTGCATCCTTATCCAAACTCCGCAATAGAGTGGATAATGGATAATGCTCTGATAAATCATAGTGGAATCGTCTTTGGACAATTGGATGGTTTTCTTCAATTTTTGACACGCTTCAATTTGTGGACGACGTTGCTTTGTTGAAAAACAACGCTGGCAGCTTGCAATATATAGTTGATCATGTCTCTAAGGCCTCGAAGCATAATGGGCTTACCATAAGCAGCTCCAAGACTAAAGTGGTCACACTCAACCACTCTGCTTCACTTCAAATCATCTTCATTGGAAGGCAAATCAAAAGAAAATTTCGATGAATTCAAGCACCTTGGGCTTATTGTAACACCAGATGGCTGAGCTATAAAATATATTTCTGCCCACATATCAAAGGCGTGGGTGTCTTCGAAAGTAAAAAAAAAGCGCTATGGCCCAGACGTGAGATCTTGACAAAAATTCAGAGTATGCATAGTATCCTTTAGAACTATATTAATGTACGCTTGCAATACGTGGCCGCTCGAGGCACCAATCGCTGCTGTCTTCGTTGTGTACTCGGAATCAGCACGTGGTCGAGAATTCCCAGTAGCTAAGTAAGAAGTTGTTGTGGCCAGTCTGAAGAGCTATCTGTCGTCGTCAAAAAGGGTTACCTTAAGCTCCTTGGCCACACCTTTCGTCTCTCCAAAGGTAAAATGCGTCGAAGCGTCCTCATCTGCGAGCCAGCACCCTCCTGGAGACGGCAGACGGGAGGACGGAAAAAGCATCTTTGGAAAAATTCAAAGAGGGCCTTTAACCATGAAAGGTTTCCGGACGCATGGTCAGAGATGGGACAAGGACTGGCCGACTGATCGACGGGGAGGCTGCAGTCAGCAGTTCGAAGTGGTCGTCAGAAGTAATTCCAAAATCCATTGATGCTGGGCAGGACAGTTCTTCTTCTGGTTCCCACCGAAAGTGAGTACGTAAGAATCAGGACTCAACTTGTTTTTCTTTTTAATTAGTCATGAGGACTCAACAGCTTGGCCTCGGTTCTTTGTACATAGGGGGACGATTTAGCTTGTTTAGTACCAACTAAGGAGTTTTGGCTTGTTTTGGCACCAAGTCAGTTCGAAGCTGGGCATAGCTCATTTTTACATTAAGTGAGGACTTTCCTGGCTTGGATTCGGCTTTTTTTAGACCCAGGTCAGTACTTCATCTGCTTTCAACCAGTCTCAATCCCGATGAGAACCTAGGTTATTTCCAACCGCACGAAAACTTAGGTGTTTTGCAGCGAGTCAAATATCAGTTTTTTTTTGCAACAGGCTCGTTTCTGCATAGAGCCAGAGAAATACCATAACCTGGACTTCACTCGTTTTTGTACTAAGTTAATACTTGGCTCATTTTTGCATCAATTCAAGGCTTAGCTAGACTTTGTATTCTGATTTTAAGTAGGTGCACCATGACTATGTTTTCTCATAAAATGTGTCTATGGAAGCATGAACCACTTCCCTAATTTCCAGCACTTGCCTCTAGGGCTGCGTGGGTTACGCTCTCTCAAGAGGCATATTTTCTAACATTTTACAATTCTAAATCACATGGTAATCTCAAAATCCATCTCTAAGTCGTATAAAATGACAGTAATTACTCAAATACACTATTTAAAGCTGCAAATTAGTGATTTTTTCAACATTGATGTTGCCTTAAAACTCAAAATGGACAATTAGATAGTTTAGTGAAAGACCGAACTCTAGAGAATATAGACTTTCACCAGACAAGGTCCACATTCACCAGTGAAAGTTAATATTCTCTAATTTCGGTCTTTCACGGTAACATTTACATGCTTTTAATTATGTATGTTTAAAGAACTCCGAAACTAGTGGGCCACATACTATGAGTTATTGTGCATATACTGTATTCAAAACAGTAAAAATAAAGTCTGATCAGTTTTTTTTTTTTTTTTTTTAATAAACCCAGTGGAAAAGTAAAATCCTTAAATTCCTGTCACAATGACGTAATACATTTGTGATTTATGGCGTGCAGGGCCCTATCCAGGGGATTCAAATCCCTTAACCCCCCCCCTGGATACAGCCTTGGTAGAGCGACTCATTAATGAAGTCCTAACGGTTGAATTTCTGCCTGATTGAAAAGAGGCTGCAAAAACCGAAGGTTCGAGCCAGACACTTTGTCTCTGATCGAGCTGAAATTTAATAGAGGAGAGCCTCCACTTATATGATGTCAAAACGTTAAAAAATAAAAAAGTAAATTATTGGGGTGGGGGGGGAGAAATGGATTATAAAAATCCAGAACGTAGAAACTCAAAACAAGAACCTGGAAAAACAGAAATGAGACGTCTGGATAATAAGCGTACGAAAGCTGAGGGCTCGAGTTGTCGGCCACGGTGAGCAAAGCGAGTGGAGAGAAAGCTATGCCAGGATATATTTGCAAGGGCTGAATGCCCGAGCGAGGGAGAAAGGGCAATGGATCTTCAGTAAGGGCCTACAACAGAGTCAAACAGGGCTAATACCGTACATTGATTAAAAACAAATCATGTCTTTTACTTTTTTTAAGAATCCCCATATTCAAGAACTGGGATAATATGTCAAGACGAAAAAGAAGAAGAGAAGTCTTGAAAGTCCCAGTAATTACTCACATACTTAGTTTAATGCAGCAAACTGGTGATTCTTCTACATTTATTTTGCTGAAAAATTTAAAATAGACAAATATATTTGTCAAAATGCAAAATTTTCTTTAAATTTAAGATATCTTTTTTTTCAAAATGGAACAACTGGGGGAGGGGCTATATAGGTTTCAATGCTTTAATTTAAAATAAATATTGAAGTGTCTCCTAGGGATTAACAACGATCACTTGGCTGAATCATATGTGCATTAGTTGTTACTGGAGTAGTAGTCATCTAGAGAAACGAGATATTGACAGGCTATTAATCGGTACCAATGATAATAGCCGGGTTTTGGTGCATACACCATACAATAACATGATACAACAAGAAATATCAAACTACTGAGCAAAAACTGACCAAAACCTTCAAGGTCTACATCGTTATTAACAGCAACATCTAAGAATGATTCACCAACTTTTCCTTGGACTGTGATTTTTTCATTTCCTCTTGTAACAAAGGTGACATTTATCCTAAAACGAAGTAATAAATTAAGAAGCTTATAATGAAAAAACTTTGGCGAACATAGACACACAAATAAAAACAAGGAAAATATATTGAATTTCAATAATAAATATACAGAGAAACCATTAAACTTATCAAAAATAATGCAATAAAAACACAAATAATGGTTTCTTTAGCTGATTTGTTCAAAACCTGTGATGAGAGGCCACGATCATCTATCTCACGGAAGTTCCTTAGGATGATCCTGACAACCAGCAGCTGTGATTTTACAAATTTATCACTGCTTAACAAGGATTCAAAAAGGGTGGACCAAATACATCTTCTGGTGTCAGAAGAAGTGCGCTAAGATATTTCTTTTGGCCTAGTATTTTGCTGTGTCCATAATCATAAAAAAAGACAAATATGGATAATGCAATTTACAGTGGATAGTAGCAGTTAAGTACCAAGAAGTAAATGCCTGGCCATAAATGTGCTTCAGTAATCATGAAATTTCAATTCATGACTTGCACTTAAGTAATCTGTGATGAATAATCACTTACGGGAACTGATTATAAATCTGGAACAAAATTATTTATATTATATTTCATTTCAATATCAGGTCATCAAATAGGCCTGCTTTCAGTAAGAGATCAAAAGCAAAGATTTTTTTTTTCAGAAAATAAGATCTGAGATATCATTTCTCTCCCGAACTCTGCCTTGGGCAGATCATTGTCTCCTTCACAGAAAAAGGACATTTCCCTAGGACTGACGTGGGAGCTATAAAATTAAATACATAAAATATTGTTTTTTTCTGTGCATAATCATATCTTTTCTTCAATTGCTGTTTTTGTGGTCTCACTTCATCCAGTTGATTACTGTTACTATCCTTTTTGGAAAAGAAGGAAATGAAAGAAAACAGGATGTTTTTTCTATCACCCTACTAGTATGGAAACTGACGAAAAAATGTTTTGGTGTGCTGGTCAATACACGAAACAGGAATTGAAGTTAAATAATATTTCAGGAAGTATAAATTCCCCCAACCTCTAAAACAAGAGAAAATGAATAAACACAAGCCAATGGCGGTTGTTGTTCATATTAAAAAAAAAAAAATCCACCAAAGAAAGCTGAATGACAGTACAGTCACTTTCAAAAAGCTTTTTTTTAATTGAAAGTTTCATTATAATGTCTACATGGAACAGCTCTTCATGTTCCTACATGGAATAAGGCTTCAAGATATTTAAGTTAAACCATATTGCTTGAGAATATGCATGAGTAATGTCATTTGAATTTCGTTGGAATTTATTACGAAATGCTTTAATGAATATATTTCTTTTATTAGATAAGTCTTTCAGAGAATGCACCAATGAAAAAAGAATCCAACCTCGAAGCTCAATTGCTTCTTCTCCATTTACGTAGAATTCCCTTTACCCTAAGACTTTAAAACTTAGAATAGGCACTTACAGTAGTGAATTTTTTTTATAAGAGCAGCATTTGAACAGTATAGCACACATTTTACTTGTAAAACTAGAATTTAAAGTGAAAAATGTACTGCATAACTTTATTTTTAGCATTTGGGGAATAACCTGAACTGACTCTTAGTCTTAGGCCTTATCAGTTTGGAATTTATGGTGTCAGTACCACTTTCAGGAATGCTCAAAGCTAGATTATGCGGCAAATAAAAATAAAATACACAATTTACAGAAATGCACAATTCAAATTTTCCATAAAAAAACATCAAACATAAATAACTTTGTGATAGTCCTCAAACATTTGGCTATATCATTAATTTTACTCAACGGTATTTGGTTCTATTCAGGGGCACTTTTCAATGGAGACTTTGTACTTCAGGATTTTTCATATTAGTAATCACTACAAAAACATATTCCTTTGACACATATGTATATTGTTATCAAAATGCCTGTTTTAAGTTTTGTCTGGTTTCTACTGCCTATGGCTGCTTCTTATAAAAGACACATAAGTCGTAAAGTAATGTTTGAATTGCTTGATAATGCTAGAACAATTTCTTTGGTTTTTAGGGAAACTTGTTACTTTTGGCAAGGAGTTCGATTTATGTTGAAAAACATAATAAATTATTAATGAGAAATAGAAACAAACTAGATATGAAAATAAACTTTTCCGGATGCAAATTATTATGAAAAGCAAGTAAGTCATGTAAATTTTCAGACAAACATTTCTTTCACAGTTGCGATTCAATAAAATCTCAAAATCTTACAGCAAGTTTGGCTTCAATTTAAAACTAAACAAAAAAAAACAAGTTTTTTTAACTGCTAGTAAGGAGCGACATTAAAACTTAAACCGAATAGAAATTACTCCGTATATGAAAGAGGTTGTCCCATCCCCAACGCCTCGCTCTTTACGCTAAAGTTTGACCCTGTCACAACTGTACTTTTTAAAACAAATTAAAGAAACTTTAGTTTTCTGTTCGTTCGTTTTAAATCTGTTCGTTTTAAGTTTTAATGTCGCTCCTTACTAGCAGTTAAACAAACTTGTTTTTTTACTTAATTTCTGAACGTTTTTGAATTAATGCATGTTTTGATTTTGGCTCGCCACACATGAATCATTAAAACGAAATTTCCACATTATTTTTTTTTTTTGCTAAATGGCTTTTTCATAATTTTGATCGGATGATTTTGATAAGAAAAGGGATGCGACTAGATTTTTTTTTATTTTTGTACGAACGTTTTTGTTAGCAATAAACATACGTACCTTACGGATTAACTTACGTAACGAACTTCAATATTTGTGTATTTTTATTACGTATATGAGGGGGTTTGTTCCCTCGTCAGTACCTTGCTCTTTACACTAAAGCTTGAATTTTATCCCAAATCTTTCAGAATGACCCCTGAATCACAAAGGCCACCGAATAAATAGTTGAAATTACTAAAAACACTTTAGCGTAAAGAGGAAGGTATTGTGGAGGAGACGAATCCCTCTTATATACGTAATATTTTATGTTTGTTTTAAGTTTTAATGCTACTCGTTACTTCCAGGTGAAATTTTTTTCATTTTTTTTTAAATAATGCTAGAAAATCCTGCGCCCCCTTCATGGAAATTCTCTTCCATCACGATAATTCCTCCAGGGAAAGATCCTCCCACGTAACCCCCTCCCCGGACCCACTTCCACCCTAACACGAAAAGATCCCCCCTGAAAAGTCTGAACACTTCATATAACCGTTACTATATGTAAATAATGGTCAAAGTTTGTAACTTGCAGCCCCACCCCCGGGGACTGTGGGGGATTAAGTCTTCCCCAAAGACATAGTTAATAGGTTTTCGACTAGGTTGAATAGAATGGCTATCTCAAAATTTTGATCCGGTGACTTTGGGGAAAACATGTGCGCGGGAGGGGGCCTAGGTGCCCTCCAATATTTTTGGTCAGCTAAAGAGCACTAGAACTTTTAATTTTCTTTAGAATGAGCCCCCTCGCAACATTCTAGGACCACTGGGTCGATACGATCGCCCCTGAAAAAAAAAAAACACGCATCCGTAATCTGTCTTCTGGCAAAATTACAAAATTCCACATTTTTGTAGATAGGAGCTTGAAACTTTTAAAGTAGGGTTCTCTGATACACTGAATCTAATGGTGTGATTTTTGGTAAGATTCTATTACTTTTAGGGTGTGTTTCCTCCTATTTTCTAAAATAAGGCAAATTTTCACAGGCTCATAACTTTTGATGGGTAAAACTAATCTTGATGAAACTTATATATTTAAAATCAGCATTAAAATTTGATTCTTTTGATGGAACTATTGGTATCAAAATTTCGTTTATTAGAGTTTCGGTTACTATTGAGCCGGGTCGCTCCTTAGGCTACTACAGTTCGTTACCACGAACTGTTTGAAAAAGAATTGTTTTGGGTATGACTAGGACAAAATCTTGGATTACAAACTAAACTATCACAGAGCACAGGGAAAAAGCTAAAGTTGAATTCCCAGCATCATTATTCAAAGTTACAGCTATTTAGGACAAATTGTGTAAATGAGTTTTAGACAAAGAAAAATAAGATCATGGCAAAAGCTAAGAAATAAAAACAATTTATTCGTAACCCGTTCCAACAGCACTTAAAATAAGGAAAATCAACGGCAAAAAAAGAGTAAAGGCACTGTGGGCGGGCAGATACTTGTAGGTATCGTGGGGTAGTTTGCCACCAAACTATGTAAGTTTTAAACCTTTATTTGGGAGTCCGTAACCAGACACTTGATTGCAACCTGACCCCTCCCCTGTCAGACAGCCTCAACTCTACTTCTCTTTCCCAGCATCATCTTGCCTTACCATTCCTCCCTATAAAGAACACTCCCAATTTGACTTCTTCTTGTATCACCAGGAAACCATTCCCCCATCCCTTGCACTTTATTCCCCGTGGGCACCCTACCAATGTAACTCTGGTTTGAGAGTTCCCACATGCGAAAATTATCCTGTAATAAATAGTCCGCCCAAAAATTATCCGCACCATTTCAAAGCCCAAATATAAAACCCAACCCCAAGAATTACTGAAACTCAAAGACAGTCACGTTTCCCCAGTCGCTTTAAATTTCCAAAATTTTTAATCACTAACACCGAAAATCTTAATTTTGATAAACTTGATGAACTCAAGGTGCTATCAGAACTAAATCAAACTGATGTTATAGCTGTTACAGATGTACAGTCTCATGACCAAAGGTATCTTCGTTTATCACATTATTCAGAGTTCAGTTCAGTCCTGTGGATCACCCACCTTAAGCTCAGTCCTGTGGATCACACACTTGGTAAAAAAGGAGGTGGTGTCATGTTTTTTACTAAATACAAGCTTTTCCCTAAAATTATTCCTGTTCCTAATTTATCTGAGCACGATGAAATCCTTTGGCTAAATATTACACCTAAAGTACTCCCCCCGTCCCTATAATGTCATTGCAAAAGCTGTTTTCTTCTATTGCTCGCCAAACCAAATATTGATGCAAAACGCAAATAAGTTTTCCGAGGTAAAAAAAAGTTGTGCGGTAGGAGTCTAGACCAGCTTGATTTCAACCTACCTGAATCCCCAGAAGTTACTGCTAATAATCTTAACAGGTTCCTTGCTTCTATCGTCCAGAGCCTTGTGGCATTGCCTTATCAATTACCTACTGATGTTCTTTCACCTGTTCCCCTCCCCATATCTCCATCTCAGACCCGAAGAAAAATTGGGAAACTATGAAAGACAAGTGTCTACCCTTTAGATATCCCGTTTCCTCTTATTAGTGCTTTCAGTGACTTTCTCTCAAAGCCCCTGTCTATTATTTTCAATGAAACTACCGAGTCTGACCAATATCCACAAATTTGGAAGCAGGGTTTCATAGCCTCCTTGAAAAAAGAAAGACGGAAAACCTAGCTTTAAAGGTGTTTGGTCTTATTTCACTAACTCCTGTATTCTCTAAACTATATGAAGGATTCCTTACAGATTGGCTAAAGGAGAAAATCCTACCGTTTACTGACCTGAGACAATTTGGGAACGTTGAATCCATTTCTACTTCCCATTACCTTGTTTTTCTTATTGACTCAATTGAAAAAATTCTCGAAAAACCTAATTGCTGGCTAAATTTAATTTCCATTGACCTTCAAAAAGCATTTGACTTTGTTAACAACAATATTTTGGTTGAGACACTTGTAACTGATTTCAGTAATGATCCTTTCCTGGTTAAATTGGTTGCTTCCTTTTTATCAAATAGACCACAGGTAGTCAAATATCAGAATCATTTCTCCAGCCCCCTCTCAGTCCAAAACGTAGGTCCCCAAGGCACTCTCCTAGGTCCCCTTTTTTCTGTTGATAAATAACCTCGCTAAGGAATTTCCTGACGGATTGAAATTTGTGGATGACCTATCGGTTGTTGAAACCTGCAACCTAAACTTAGTAAGCCAACCCTATGAGTATCCTCAATGATATTGCAGATAACGCTGCGGTCTTGGACATGAGAGTAAACCCCTCTAAATCTATGATAATGCCAATATGTTTCCTTGAAACTTCACCCCTTTTCCTCAACCCTATCCCCCCAGATATTTCTGTGTCTTCCTTTAAATTACTTGGGGTTATAATTTCCTCTAGTTTAAAGTGGGATATCCACGTTAAAGATATTGTCCATAAAGATAATGCGTTCATGTCTCTCCTTAAGCTCTTGAATGAATTTAACGTCCTCCTTCCCATTCCTTGCAGATCTATACTTCCTTTGTCCGCTCGCATCTTGAATATACATGTCCAGTTTGACATCCTGGCATCTCCCATGATGAATCAGAAACAATTGAATCCGTTGAAAAAAGAGTCTTGAGAATAATTTTTGAAGAAGCTAAGGTACCATACTCGCTCCTTCTAAAAAGGGCCAAGCTGGAAACTCTTCACCACTGGAGAGGAACGTTGTGCCTCCATTTTGCAAAAAAAAACGCAATAATAAACCTTCGTATGGAAAACATTTTCCCCATCCAGACACCGCCTGCCACGTTCTGTTTCTGAACACGTTCCTATCTTGTCCCCCATCCGTTGCTTAACGTCCATGTATGAAAAAACCTTTGTTCCTTTCATTACTGATAAAATAAACCGCTAGTTTTCCTTCTTTTTTTTCTTTGGTACTGGTGATAAACAAGTTTAATGTTCGTTTGATTCTTTTGTTCCCTCCCCTTTGTTTATACAGGGTGACCCAAAAAGATTCGTACCCATATTTTATTCGATAAATAATCCATTTTTTAACAAATATCCTCTGTGTTGCAGGACATGAAAGGTGAACCTTTGGATGATCGTTTGCAGCTATAGTTACCCCAAAAATATCTTGGACCAATCAGCAGGAGACGTTCTCCCTGGAGATCTATTTTGCGACAAAATCATACCAGAGTGTACAAATTCAGTTTCGAAAACTTCCATTGTCGCAACTTTCCACCAAAATCACGATTGTTACTTGGATTACGAAATTCAGTGAGCATGGGACGGTAGTGGACTTATTTCTAAAACCACAGGGGGAACTTATTCAGGCAGGAAAGAGAGTGCAAGGAAAGAAGAAAACATTGCTGTAGTGAGGGACTACAATGTCCAATTAAACGTGAGAACACGCCACAGTGACTCCCTTGTCATTCCGAGTTTTTGGTTGTGTCTACGTACTGATTTCCTAGGGTTGCATCCTACTGAGTCCCTCACTGCAGCAATATTTTCCTCTTTTTCCAGCCTGAATAAGTTCCCCCTGCAATAGAAAGGATATTTGTTAAAAAATGGATTTTTTATCGAATAAAATATGGGTACGAATCTTTTTGGGTCACCCTGTATGTTCTCTTTTAAAACTTTTTAACACTAATTTTATCTCACCCCTCCTCAACGCCCCGCCCTTTACGCTAAAGTTTTTTTATTGTTTTAAAGAGTAGAGTTGTGAGAAAGAGTCAAACTTTAGCGTAAAGAGCGAGGCGCTGAGGAGGGGTCAGCCCCTTTCATATATGGAATATTTTCTGTCCGTTTTAAGTTTTAATGTCGCTTCTTACTTTCAGTTAAAAAAAATATGTTTTTTTAAATTTAATTTCTGAACGTTTTTGAATTAATGCAGGTGTTGATTTTAGATCACCGTACATGAATAATTAAAACGAAATTTGCATATTAACATTAATTTTTTTGGCTAAATGGCTTTCTCAAAGTTTTGATCGGACAATTCTGAGGAAAAAAGAAGCCTAGTTACCCTTCAATTATTTTGGTTACTTAAAAAGGCCACTAGAACTTTTGACTTTATTTACGAACGTTTTATTAGTAATAAATAAACGTAACTTACAAGTTAACTTACGTAACAATCTTATATATTCTATTCCGTATATAGGGGAGAGGTTCATCCCCTCGTCAATGCCTCGCTCTTTACACCAAAGTTTGATTTTTTGTTTCCATTCTTTAAGAATAACCCCTGAACCACAAAGGTTGTTTAATTAGAATGAATAGCTCTTTTGAAACTACTAAAAATACTTTAGCACAACGAGCGAGGTATCGAAGAGGGGATGAACTCCCTCATATACGTAATGATTTCTGTTTATTTTAAGTTCTAATGTTGATCCTTATTTTCAGTTGAAAAAACTTGATTTTTTATTATTTAATTTCTGAACGTTTATGAATTAATGAAGATTTGATTTTGGCTCACCATTCATGAATAATTAAAACGAAATTTGCATGTTAATTTTACTTTTTGGGCTAAACGGCTTTCTCAAAGTTTTGATCGGGCAATTTTGAGAAAAAAGGGGCGGGGGAGGGGGCCTATTTACCCTGCAATTTTTTTGTTTTCTTAAAAAGGCCACTAACTTTTAATTTTATTAGTAATAAATGTACGTAATTTATAAATTAACTTATGTAACGAACTTCTATATTCGTACATTTTTATTAGGTATTTGAGGGCGTTCAGCCCCTCGTCAATACCTCGCTCTTTACAGTAAAATTCGAATTTTGCTCCAATTCTTTAAGAATGACCCCTGAACCACAAAGGCCGTTTAATTACAATAAATAGCTCTTTTGAAATTACCAAAAATACTTTAGCGTTAAGAGCGAGGTATTGAGGAGGGGACGAATCCCCTCATATATGTAATAATTTCTGTTCGTTTTAAGTTTTAAGGTTGCTCCTTACTTTCAGTAGAAAAAACTTGTTTTTATTTAATTTCTCCATGTTGTTTTAAATAATGGTGGAAAATCAAGCGCCCCCTTCATGGAAATTATCTCCCCCCTGATAAATTCTTCCATGGAAAGATCCTCTCACATAATAATGCAAAGGTACTTGAATAATGCAAATTCAAGTACCTGGATTTGAGCTACTCACCAATCTGTCAAAGCCAAATGGTGGAGGGATAGCAGTGTACGTCAGATCTCCCCTCCAGGTCAGAGCTCTTAAAGTAAATTCCGATTACGAACCTAGGGTTGAGCAAACATGGGTAACGATTCTGCAGCGAACTTAACGATGCTGTAGTCAAATAGTTCGTGGTAACGAACTGTAGTAAGGAGTAACCCGGCTCAATAGTAAACGAAACTCTAAAAAACGGAATTTTGATGCTAAAAGATGCATCAAAAGAATCAGATTTTCATGCTGATTTTAAATATATAAGTTTCATCAAATTTAGTCTCTGTCATCAAAAAGTTACGAGCCTGAGAAAATTTGCCTTATTTTGGAAAATAGGGGGAAACAGCTCCTAAAAGTCATAGAATCTTAAAAAAAAATCACATCATCGCATTCAGCGTATCAGAGAATCCTATAGCAAATATTTCAAGCTCCAATCTACAAAAATGTGGAATTTCGTATTTTTTGCCAGTAGACAGATCACGGGTGCGTGTTTATTTGCTTTTTTTTGTTTTGTTTTTCTTTTCCCCAGGGGTCATATATCGACCAAGTGGTCCTAGAATGTTGCAAGAGCTCATTCTAACAGAAATGAAAAGTTCTAGTGCCCTTTTTAAGTGACCAAAAAAATTGGAGAACACCTAGGCCCCCTCCCACGCTCATTTTTTCCCAAAGTCAACAGATCAAAATTTTGAGATAGCCATTTTTTCCGCATAGTCGAAAACTATGATAACTATGTCTCTGAGGATGACTTTCTCCCCCATAGTCCGTGGGGGAGGGGCTGCAATTTACAAACTTTGACCAGTGTTTACATACAGTAATGGTTATTGGGAAGTTTACAGACGTTTTCTGGGGGATTTTTTGGTTGAGGGGGGGGGGGGGGTTGAGGGGAGGGGGCTATGTGGGAGGATCTTTCCTTGGAGGAATATGTCATGGGGGAAGAGAAAGTCAATGAAAAGGGCGCAGGATTTTCTAGCATTACTATAAAAAAAACAATGAAAAAATAAACACGAAAAAGTTTTTTTTTCAATTGAAAGTAAGGAGCAGCATTAAAACTTAAAACGAACAGAGATTATTACGCATATGAGGGGTTCTAAAAGTACTTTAGCATAAAGAGCGAGGTATTTAGGAGGAGATAAATGTAATTTCAACTATTTATTCTACGGCCTTTCTGATTCAGGGGTAATTCTTAAATAATTGGGACAAAACTTAAGATTTAGTGTAAAGAGTGAGGTATTAACGAGGGGACAAACCCCCTCATATACATAATAAAAATATAAGAATATACAAGTTTGTAACGTAAGTTAATTCTTAAGTAACGTATATATTTTACTAATAAAAACGTTCGTTAAAAATTAAAAGTTCTAGTTGCCTTTTTAAGTAACCAAAAAATTGGAGGGCAACTAGGCCTCCTTTCCCACCCCTTATTTCTGAAAATCGTCTGACCAAAACTAAGAGAAAGCCATTTAGCCAAAAAAAGAATTAATATGCAAACTTAATTTAAATAATTTATGTGAGGAGAACCAAAATCAAACATGCATTAATTCAAAAACGTTCAGAAATTAAATAAAAAAAAAACTAGTTTTTTTAACTGAAAGTAAGGAGCGACATTAAAACTGAAAACGAACAGAATTACTCCGTATATGAAATGGGTTGTCCCCTCCGCAATCCCTCGCTCTTTACGCTAAAGTTTGACTCTTTGCCACAATTCTACTTTTTAAAACAATTAAAAACTTTAGCGTAAACTTTAGCTCCTCCCCCGCTCCTTTTTTCTCAAAATCATTTGATCAAAACTACGAGAAAGCCAATTAGCCAAAAAAATAAATATGCAAATTTCGTTTTAATTATTCACCTGCGGAGTGCCAAAATCAAAACATGCATTGATTTAAAAACGTTCAGAAATTAAAAAAAAACAAGTTTTTTTTTAACGGGAAGTAAGGAGCGACATTAAAACTTAAAACGAACAGAATTTACTTCGTATATGAACGGGGCTGCTTCCCCATCAACGCCCCGCTCTTTACGCTAAAGTTTGACTATTTCTCTTAACTCTATTTTTTAAAACAGTAAAAAATTTTAGCGTAGACCTTTTGTTCATTAATGACCTGAGACACTCATTAGTATCGATTTGGAACCACCATTCAGAGCAAGTGACCATGTTGAAATTACTTGTTGGCTTAGGTTGTACCCACAAAAGGATAATTGGATTAAGCATGTGTACACAAACTCAAACCAGGTCAGACAAGAGTTGGCACACCAGGATTGGTCATTCATTGATGTTAAGAATATAGAGGAGGCTTGGCTTGAAATGATAAGGGTTTTGATTAACGCAACAGAAAAACATACAGTAAATTTCCTGGAAAAGAAGACCCAAAACCCTACCATTTATTACTCGTGATGTCAAGCAAGCTGCGCATAAAAAGAAGTATTGGAGTAAATACACAAGTAACCGCTCCAATGAGAGCCATGAGAAATTTAAACAAACACAAAATAAGGTTAGGTATCTCATGAGAAAACTTATGACTGAATATCAAGAGGGATTGTCATTTGATTCAAAATCTAACCGTAAGAGATTTCGGAAGTATGCTTCAGCTCGGAAACCAGGGAGACACTCAGTTACAGAACTACTTGTGAATGGCAATACCGTTAGTACCCTGAAAGATATAGCAGCTGAATTGAGTTGTCAATTTAAGTCAGTGTTCAAACCTCCAGACAATGCCCCCGTACCTGAAGCACCAGAATATTCTATTGAAGAACGAATACAAAAGATAACTGTGGTTGCCTCTGATATGGTGAGCCAACTGAAGCTGCTTAATCCTAACAAGTCTGTTGGCCCTGATGAGGTTCACCCACGAGCATTGAAAGAAGCTCATGCAGAAATAGCCCTCCCCCTTACGAACATGTTTCAGAAGTCTCTTGGTGCTAATCAGATTCCTCAGGATTGGCTGAATGCTAACGTTACATCTGTACATAAAGGAGTAGCCACATCAGCGTTTCCAATTATCCACCCATTAGTCTTACATCTGTAGCAGGTAAAATCTAAGAAGGAATCCTGAATACTCACATTATTGGATACTTGACCACCAATGAGATGGCTTCAGACGTGGACGCTCGGTTGAGACTAATTTGATTCATGTATATGATTATATTACTGAGCATCTAGATAAAGCAATCCCTGTTGACTTGGGTCTATTGGATTTTACAAAAGCCTTCGATAAGGTATGTCACTGTCGACTAAGGGCTAGTTATTTGCAATTGGAATACATAATGAAATCATAGAGTGGATGCTTCAGTTTCTTTACAGGAGAAAGCAAAGGGTGAAAATATTTGTGAAAAATAGACAGGTATTGAATCTTATATGGTACTGAATCTTAAAAAGGGCACTAGGACTTTTGATTACAAATCCAATGAGCCTCCTCTAAAGTTTATACCCATATATGGCCCCAGGTCACAGCTTACAACTCTTGTCCTGAGAGCTAGGGGGGGGAGTCATCTTCAAATACATAATTTCCAGACTTTTCAATTATGTTGAACAAAATAGCTATCTCAAAGTTTTTATTGGATGTGTTTGTGTTTATTAGACGTGTTTGGGGAGATGGTGGCTGTGGGAGGGGGGTTAGTTGCCCTCCTATCACTTTTGACTATTAAAAAAGGCGCTGGTCCTTTCAATTTCCAATTGAATGTGCTGTCTTTGAAGTTAATACAGCAACAAATGGCCATCTCAAAATTTCTATCAGATGCATTTTGGAAAAAACACAAGGTGTTTGGGGGGGGGTGTCCACCCTTCAATCATTCTGAATTTTAAAAAGGGCACTTTGACTTCTGATTAGAAATTTAATGAGCCCCCTCTGAAGTTTATATGACCGCCTTTCTATATAAACCTTAAATACCCCTAGGGCATAGCTTACAACCCTTGCCCTGAGGGATGTGAGGGGGTTGTCATTCTCAAAGACACAATTTCAAGATCTTTCAACTACATTGAACAAAATGGCTATCTCTAAATTTTGTTTGAATGTGTTGGGGAAATGGTGGGCATGGAAGAGGGGTTAGTTGTCCTCCAATGCACTTCTGACCATTATAAAGGGCACTAGTCCTTTCAATTTCCAATCCAACAAGCCCTTTTCAAAGTTTCTATGAAAATTGCTTCAATACAAAGTGCCCTAGTCTAAACAAAAAAAAATAATACACTGTTACCACATTGGTCTTTACTTAGGCAGTGCAAATGTGCTGCCTATGGTAGTGAACAGATCCAAAAAACAAATTATCTCCCACATGTTGGTAAAAGTGACCACCTCACCATTGAATTAATTACCCATAGACAAAAAGCAAAAAACAGATGAAAAAAAGGATATTTCCACACTACAAGGTGATTAGGGTCATACTGAGACAAAATAACTGGAAGTTGACACTCCAGGGTGGGTACAATGAGCAGTGGGAGAAATCCCAGGCTTTACTCGTGGAAACTTTGCAAGAGAACACAATAGAAAGCTTTGCCCCCATACCTAAGGGCTAGCATAAGACTGTAAAGATACACTATTGGTGAAAAAGGATAAGCCAGGCCATTATGAAAAATATGTCAAAGCCCAAAATAAATTAAGGAATCTTACCAAACAACTGTACCATAATTTTGAGACAAGACTTGCCAACCAAAGCAAGTTGAACCCTAAGAAATTCTGGACCTATGTTTCTAGCTGAGATCCATAAAATGCTTAACAACAAGTGACAGAAACAAAGTCATTGGCACCCAAAATACAGCTCATCTTCTAAATGAGCAATTTGCATTAGTCTTCACAAATGAACCTGATAAAGTTGTCAATCCCTATTTAAAGTCCAACATCCAGAAGCAAACGAGTTGAATTACAGTTACTATTTCTATGGTTGAAAAAGAACTCAAATGCCTGGACATCAACAAAAGCACTGGTGCTGACAACATTCATCTTTATCTGGTAAAGGAGCTGCTCACGAAATTGCCCCTGCGCCATCTATACCTTTTCAACATTCCCTTGATCATAAGAGTGTCCTCTCTCAAAACAAGCTAGCCTATATCACACTTATCTTTAAAAAAGGGAATAGATCCAAAGTTGAAGGTTACATACCTATCAGCCTCATATCTGCTGTTGCAAAAGTCCTTGAGAGGATTTTTAATGATGCACTTATTCAAAACCTTAATACTAGTGAAATTATCTCCAATAGGCAGCACAGCTTTCTCCCTGGAAAATCTGTAGAAACTAATTTTCTAGAAATTTATGAACAGATTACCAAGTTACTAGACAAAGGCCTTCTGTTGATTTGATTCTTTTAAACCTAGCAAAAGTGTTTGACAAGGTCCCACATAACCAGCTTTTTTTTAGGTTAACAGCAGCAAGAATCAACCATGAATTAGTAGACTGGCTAATGGACTTCCTGGCTGGTAGATCTCAGACTGTACAGCTCTTTGCAGCACATAACAAATGTACTTACTCCCAGCCCTGTAAAGTTCTAAGCAGTGTTCCTCAGGGAACAGTTTGGACACTGTTCCAAGGGAAATGATATGATCTACAAAGGTAGCAGCCACTTAACCATTTACACTGATGATTCAAAACTATTTGGTGCACCAGATAAATCATCAATACAATCTGACCCTGACCACATTCAGGCATGGGCAAACAGGTGGCTTCTTTCTTTCAACATGTCAAATTGTGTCACCATTCATTTTGGTCACAGTAACCCTCTGCAGCAATAAACCATGAATAATAACCATATATCATCACCTTTCCTCTCCAAACTTACATCAATGACAAAGACCTGGGAGTCACTATAGATAATCTTCTAAAGCTCCATGAACACTCTGCATAAAATGTTTCCAAAGCAAATTCTAGCCTTGGACTTATTAAAAGAACACTTATAGCCATTCACATGGAATCTTCTTGAAGCTATACAAGGCTATTATGAGACAAATTCTTGACTTTGGAACCTGCCTTGGTTGTCCTTCTTACAAATATGATATGTAATTCATTGAAGGTGCATAAAGGAGGGCCACCTAGTGCAACTTTGTACTTGGTAAGAAACTATATAGTGAGAGGCTATCTAACCTAAAACTCCCATCTTTGACCTTCAGATGCAACTGGAGTGGCATGCTACTCACATATAAATTTGTCAACCAGTCCCAAAATAAGCTCTTTACCCAGCTACCTAATGAAAGACAAATGAAATATTATTTAAAGAAGCTTCATAAGCCAGGAATTCTTTACAAAACTTCTTTAGCCAAAGGATCATCAATGATTGGAACTGTTTAAGCAAACTGTTTAAGTTAAAATGATACTTGACAACGAATGGGAAGCCAAACCTTGAAGATACAACTGGAGCTGCCCATCATATGCATCTCACAAATAGTGACTAATATATATGTAGGCTGTAAATAAAAGAGCTGTGCTGGGATGCTGATGCTGCTTGTCATACCCAACCAACTTGTATACTCTATCAGAAATTGACAATGTGAGGTGGTGTCTACTCTCAACTACAGAAGAATGGTCCCCTTGATCATAGCTATCTGTAGTCACTGCTACCAAGTGGGCTTAAATTTCATCTATACTAGCATACTCTTAGTTAGAAGGCATATCACTGGGCAGTAAACACAGTCACAACTCTGTTCTTTTATATTTTGTGTAAAGTGTTGAAACTGCCATCTCAACAATGGAGCCAAACAGATTGAACATTGGACCTTATTTCTCTCCAAAGTGGAAATCAAAGTAATTACATGTCAAGTCTTATGCTATTTCCAAATATTCAGGTAGCTTTTCCAACAATGTACCCTAGCCCTCCTTCACTGTGATTGCCCCAGATATTGCTCTAGGAATATATAAATGAAAACTAGTCAACCCCAACAAATTTAATTTTCTGTTATTTCTATGAATGTTCTGTCCTAGTTTACAATCGCTTCTCCTTAGAACAAAACAATACCTAGCCTATAAAGTTCTGAAATAAATTCAAAAGTTCAAAAATAAAAATAAAATACTTATATTATGTAATTCCTACAAGATCTTTGCTATGCTTTACCCTGTCCTCTATTAATGTTCAAATATAGATCTCAAATTATATTCTCTAAATTAACTTTTCTGTTTCTTAATTTTGTCAACATTACTTCTTTGCTGTTGAATCTATTTAAAAAAGAGTGATGTATAGAAAAATATTTGATTTGGGGTTTATATTTGCACATTGGGGAAATTGTCTAGTTTCATCACAAGCTGTCTAAACTGGAACTATGCTGTAAAGCAGTATAGTTCCTGTACTGTAGCACTTGCTAATTCTAGAAGTGGATCTATTTTTGGTTGACCCTCCTCCTCTATGGGGCAAACTAAAATGTGTAAAGTGGGCATGGCTTTGAAGCTGAGGGAAAAGTTAGATAACACTGTCTATAGAGCAAAGTGTATTAGTCCACAAACCCTGTAGGCAGTAGAGCAAGGTCTGACTGGTTAAGCCTTGTTTGTTATGGTCATGATCTATCATCATTGTAACCCTATTTTCTGGAAAAATTGCAGTTAGTCAAGGGCAAGCTTCTGTGGTGTTAAAAGATTGAAGGGAGGATATTTAATTTTTTGTGAGTTTTTTATTTTTTGAATTGCTGCATATAGCTAGATTTTGATGATTGCATTTTGATAACCTTGCCTACCTTATGCTTTCTTGGTTTTGTTGAAGGGGGATTTTAGGGTAAAATTCTAGTTAATTGACTTATTGCTATCTTGGAAAGGGTTTAAGTTAGGAAAATGAAACTTTCAGGGATGAATCTACAGACTAAAGTATGTCCTGGGAAGGTATTTTAAAGTATCAACCTTAACTCTTTCTCCCTCTAGAGGACCCTGAAATTTGCATGACAGGTCTATATCTATTGAAATTTTGACAAAACAACATTTTACTTCAATTTTCAGTTACTAGTTGCTTTTTCTCTGCCTTTAGTTCTGAAAATGCAATTCCTGTTATTTGAGTAGAATTTTGAACCATATCAATGTTTTCTTTCAAAATTTAGGAAATGTATTTGTATATCCTTAAAACCTAATAAAATAGAATTGAGCAAAGTTATGAAGCTGAAAACAATTTTGTTGTTCTTCAATTAAGCAGAAGATCTATTTTGCAAGGTTTCACTTTCATAACACACATATTTTTAAAGGTCATCAAAGGTCAGGACCCTCTAGAGAGAGAAGGAGTAAAGGAGGGCCACCTAGTGCAACTTTGTACTTGGTAAGAAACTATATAGTGAGAGGCTATCTAACCTAAAACTCCCATCTTTGACCTTCAGATGCAACTGGAGTGGCATGCTACTCACATATAAATTTGTCAACCAGTCCCAAAATAAGCTCTTTACCCAGCTACCTAATGAAAGACAAATGAAATATTATTTAAAGAAGCTTCATAAGCCAGGAATTAACTGTAGAATCAGACAAAACTTCTTTAGCCAAAGGATCATCAATGATTGGAACTGTTTAAGCAAACTGTTTAAGTTAAAAGGATACTTGACAAAGAATGGGAAGCCAAACCTTGAAGATACAACTGGAGCTGCCCATCATATGCATCTCACAAATAGTGACTAATATATATGTAGGCTATAAATAAAAGAGCTGTGCTGGGATGCTGCTTGTCATACCCAACCAACTTGTATACTCTATCAGAAATTGACAATGTGAGGTGGTGTCTACTCTCAACAACAGAAGAATGGTCCCCTTGATCATAGCTATCTGTAGTCACTGCTACCAAGTGGGCTTAAATTTCATCTATACTAGCATACTCTTAGTTAGAAGGCATATCACTGGGCAGTAAACACAGTCACAACTCTGTTCTTTTATATTTTGTGTAAAGTGTTGAAACTGCCATCTCAACAATGGAGCCAAACAGATTGAACATTGGACCTTATTTCTCTCCAAAGTGGAAATCAAAGTAATTACATGTCAAGTCTTATGCTATTTCCAAATATTCAGGTAGCTTTTCCAACAATGTACTCTAGCCCTCCTTCACTGTGATTGCCCCAGATATTGCTCTAGGAATATATAAATGAAAACTAGTCAACCCCAACAAATTTACATTTTCTGTTATTTCTATGAATGTTCTGTCCTAGTTTACAATTGCTTCTCCTTAGAACAAAACAATACCTAGCCTATAAAGTTCTGAAATAAATTCAAAAGTTCAAAAATAAAAATAAAATACTTATATTATGTAATTCCTACAAGATTTTTGCTATGCTTTACCCTGTCCTCTATTAATGTTCCAATATAGATCTCAAATTATATTCTCTAAATTAACTTTTCTGTTTCTTAATTTTGTCAACATTACTTCTTTGCTGTTGAATCTATTTAAAAAAGAGTGATGTATAGAAAAATATTTGATTTGGGGTATATATTTGCACATTGAGGAAATTGTTTAGTTTCATCACAAGCTGTCTAAACTGGAACTATGCTGTAAAGCAGTATAGTTCCTGTACTGTAGTACTTGCTAATTCTAGAAGTGGATCTATTTCTGGTTGACCCTCCTCCTCTATGGGGCAAACTAAAATGTGTAAAGTGGGCATGGTTTTGAAGCTGAGGGAAAAGTTAGATAACACTGTCTATAGAGCAAAGTGTATTAGTCCACAAACCCTGTAGGCAGTAGAGCAAGGTCTGACTGGTTAAGCCTTGTTTGTTATGGTCATGATCTATCATCATTGTAACCCTATTTTCTGGAAAAATAGCAGTTAGTCAAGGGCAAGCTTCTGTGGTGTTAAAAGTTTGAAGGGAGGATATTTTATTTTTTGTGAGTTTTTTTTATTTTTTTGAATTGCTGCATATAGCTAGATTTTGATGATTGCATTTTGATAACCTTGTCTACCTTATGCTTTCTTGGTTTTGTTGAAGGGGGATTTTAGGGTAAAATTCTAGTTAATTGACTTATTGCTATCTTGGAAAGGGTTTAAGTTAGGAAAATGAAACTTTCAGGGATGAATCTACAGACTAAAGTATGTCCTGGGAAGGTATTTTAAAGTATCAACCTTAACTCCTTCTCCCTCTAGAGGACCCTGAAATTTGCACGACAGGTCTACATCTATTGAAATTTTGACAAAACAACATTTTACTTCAATTTTCAGTTACTAGTTGCTTTTTCTCTGCCTTTAGTTCTGAAAATGCAATTCCTCTTATTTGAGTAGAATTTTGAACCATATCAATGTTTTCTTTCAAAATTTAGGAAATGTATTTGTATATCCTTAAAATCTTATAAAATAGAATTGAGCAAAGTTATGAAGCTGAAAACAATTTTGTTGTACTTCAATTAAGCAGAAGATCTATTTTGCAAGGTTTCACTTTCATAACACACATATTTTTAAAGGTCATCAAAGGTCAGGACCCTCTAGAGGGAGAAGGAGTAAAGGTAGTTACTTCAAAATACCTTCCCAGGACATAATTTAGTCTGTAGATTCATCTCTGAAAGTTTCATTTTCCTAACCTAAACCCTTTCTGAGATAGCAAGAAGTCAATTAACTAGAATTTTACCAATTTTAGAAAGCTAAAAAAAATGGACATGCTTCTCTAATAGGCTAATGACAGAAACAATATGCAATCATGAGAATCTTGCTATATGCAGTAATATGCATTTTCCAAACCTTGTGACAAAAGTAAAGCTTAACCCAAATTAAGGGGGAGGGATGTCAATTGAAGTAGCCTACTTTGAGGGAATGACTTAGCCTTGACAACGCAGGCTGAAGTATTTTTGAATTCTTAAGAACTATTTTCAGAATTTCATAGTATTATTTTTAGGAGGAGCAATTATAAACCAGGACAAATATCTTGGTTGAACAGCCTGTTTTGGAAATGGCCTCCAAAACAAAATTAACCAGGCTTCTAGTACTAGTCGGTCATTTCCAAGGAGAACTACCTTTCTTTAGCACTGTTAGATCGGAACAAACTGAAGTTTCTTGCATATATCCTAGAGTGTGTCATAATGGCTGATAAGCAAAGTTTATAAGGCGATATCATTCTACTTCTATTTTTAAAAAAGTTGCTGCATTTTTAACAGTGTTTGAACTTCATGATGGCAGGTTTTACGTTTTGGTAGACCAAAAATCCGTAAAATTCCGACGACTGAGAACGAAAAATCCGTCAAATTTTCCGTTAAAAAATCCTAAAAGTCCATAACAAATCTGTTCAAATAGAAATCTTGTGGTAAGCAGCTGTTACAAGCAGAAAAGTGTTCTTTGTTGAAACAATTCCTGGAGTTCAATGCTGCCCTCAAAAAGATTCCATCGGATCCATGGGCAGTCAAACAAGAAAAAAGAGCAAAAGCTTCTATTTATTCACTTCTTGAAAAAGTTTATGTGAACGGGGATAGATAAAAGGGTTGGACAAATGATGCTCTGGCTACTTGAATTTCACCTAAAATATCATCAAGCTGAATTGCGGATCAGTAAGTGCGTTTTTACCCAGAGTTGTCTTCCAAGTTCGCATCTCATTTTTCCCTTTTTGTATTTTTAATGTAACTAATGACCCCCCCCCCCCCGTCACGAAGATACGAAAAGAGTTGCAAGATCGATGTTTAAAATTTCATGGATATTTTTCATATAGTCCAGAATGTCTCCGAGTATCTAGTTGCCAGTGAATTGCTAAATGACTTCCGCAACTATCTCATTCTGAAAAAGAACAGAACTTCAAAAAACCAAGTGTGTCAGTGACGCTTCTGCTTGAGTTGGACTAGAATATATCTCGGGACGCTCGTTCTTTAGTCTTCTAGACAAAACGTTCTATCTAATCGTACAGCTCAAACATACAATATTCTGTTAAGTGGTATACAAATCAGCCCGTTGTCTGAACAATTAGGCAACTAAGCTAACTCAGTAAAGATTGTACTTTTATCGTGATAGACCGCGATCTGTAAGTTACTTTGGGTTAAAAGAGCTCGACAAATTTGATGTTTATGTACGGTAGATCTATTAGAACTCATGAAGGCAAATAACTCGGAAGTTAGCTCCTTTGAAAGCCTCTAAATTTTGAGAAAATACACGCTTAGTAGATACCAGAACGGATAAGGATATCGGTTAACTATAATATGTAATGCTGTGTAAAAAAAAAACAACTATTTTCTGGAGTACTGGGATACAATGGAAATAAGCTATAACTACATGTCGGCAACGGCATCAGCCCAGGAAATAAGACCTTCACGTTGTATAGTAACTAGTGTTTGAGACTCTTCAACCGTCGCGTTTGCTTTCACCGACATGATTCTTTTGGTCCAGGATAATCGATTTGGAGTGAACGTTCATCCTTCTCATTCCTACCTTCGTTTGCATCGCAGTCTTTAGCGAGATGGATGAGACACGATTCCAAGAATCAGTTTTGATGTTTTTCAGGACAGTAAAGAAACGTTCAACAACGGCGTTTGAGAATGGTAGCAAAAGTAAATACCTAATCACAACCATGACATTCGCAAATCTAGAACTTCCTGTGGGAGTATTGATATCGGAAATCTTTCTCAAGAAATCCAGAGTTTCAGTACTTTTGGGGAGATCTGAGACCAGCATTTCCCGGCACTCGTCATGAATGATAATAGCATTCCAGTTTCGAAGCTTGTATTTGCGAATAAATTTTGATAGTTTTTTTGGAGCTGCCGAGTCGGCGGTCATCACAGAGTCTAACAGGCCAGCATATACGAACATTTCGTTGTCAAATACGGATCTTTGCCGCATCTGCTTAATCGCATCGACCTAAAGATAACGGACTGACTCATGCACCAAATTAACAGAAAGGTCGTCATTGCGGTTTCTTCGGTCTAACTGCAACGTCTCCAGAGATTCATAAGCGAGCATCCCAAGGTATACCTCTTCCAAAGCAAGGTATTCCCTGACATTTTCAGGGTCCAACTCTAACACAGACGTCCCTCTGACGTAAGCTGCTTTCATAAAGCTCATTGCCAATTTACGGATCAGCAGCTCCACTTCTGGTTCTATATGATGGAAGAGCGGCTTCTCGCTCTCGAAGAGTTTGCTAAAATCATTTAATAATTCAAGAATATAACTTTCAAATTCAAACTGGATTCTAAGAAGTAGATTAGCCAAAGCTTGTGTAGCTCGATCGTTAGTGTGAGTAGGGTCTTCGAGAGCTAACCCTTGGAACCAAAGTTGCAAAGGACTCCACTGTTTGAGAATCTTATCAACGCACTATTTAAGTGAAAGCCAACGCGTCTGCCCCAGCAAGAACATTTAATTGATATCTGTGTCCGTAAATCTTTGGAAGGCAACAAAGTCGCTCCTTCTCTTAGCACTCATGTTGAAATGGGCATGCACGGTACAACATAAATCTTTTAACCCCTTTGGTAGCTTCTTACAGGCATAAGATGCTACTAGATGTATCACATGGTTGCTACACTTTACACAGGTGATCCAGGGATACTGTGCCTTGATCCTGCTGACAACAGAATTGTCGGAGCCAGACATGGTATTGCAGGTATCCGAACAGTAGCCGATCCAGTTCTCAAGTGGTATCTTTCTATCTTTGATAGCTTTCTGGACAAGCTCAAAGACTGTCTCTGCTCTTGAGTCAGGATATTCGATCATCCAGTAGGTTAACTTCTATTTCAAGTTCTGAATTGCAAAATGTGACGGCAACAGCAAGTTGTTTCACCACACTGACATCAGTTGTCTCATCGATAATGACCGTGAACTGAGTTGACTCGAGTTTTTCGCAAAACATCTCATTAAAATAAGGCCCTAGCCCTTGACGAACAATGTTTGTTGCTTTCTGTTTTCCCAGAGCAATGTTTTCAGTTACAGACTTATTTCGCAGGCTTTTCACAGGTGGTACTAGCTTCTTTATCAGGAAAAAAGCCAATTCATTCTCGACAAGGAAGGCAACCATCTTGGCTTCCGTAGTCTCAACGTCTTTAAGATCAACTGCAAACACATGATTGATGGGGACAGTTGCTTTTTTTGCATAGTCTATACTCCTCACTAGTTCCTAATGCTTTGCAGATTTTGCATTTTTACCAAGTTCAGTTTTCCACAAATAAAGCTCTTTTTACAGTACGTACAAAATCCCTTTTCGTCATTGGCTTTATCTCTTGCGAGCCAAGTTGAACACTCAGGCATTCTCAGCCAACTAGACTGAAACTTTGACCTCGATCAGGCATACTTTTTCTTTGCTGACGTTGATTCTCTTCTTTTTCTCCTATCTCCTTCACTATCTATATCCATTGCACTAACTGCATCTTCATAATCGTTAGTATCGGACTCAGTATCAACTATGCTTGAAGACATGGCAGCTATCCTTCGTAACTAGATAAAAAAGGGTACTTAGGAGTGTAGAGTGTACTCGTGACAGTTACAAAGACACAAGAGGAAAAAGTATAACCGGTCGGAGTTGAACTTCCATTAAAGCTGAGCCCCATTGTAAGAGACAAGTCCGCAATGAGTATATACATTTGCGATTTTAAGAAGTAGGTCTACTCAGTAAAATCAGCAAACAATTGTGAAGTTCATTAAAATGTAAAAAAAGAAATTAACGAGAGTAAATTATGCTTGGAAAGTTCTAATATAAAATGCATGGAATCCTCTTCTTTGTTCTTTCCCTGAAGAATATCCCAATTTTTTTTTTTACCGAAATCTAATCAGTACTAATGGAACAAAATCACACTGAAAGATCCTATGCTATTTTGATGATTAAGACACTAAACAATTTGACACATTTGCAAAAGGGATAGGTCCATTTTGGTAGTCCCACTTGTTCCAAGCTACCAAACTTTTCACAGGTGATACTTGGCTACATTGGTAAAGAATGTCCTTGAGATCCAGTGGCGGATCCAAGGGGGAGGCAAAGGGGAAAATCATCCCCCCCTAGACATAATGTTTTGATTATCTTTATTAATCAAAATGATTTAATTGTTTTGTATCTTGGCTAGAATTTTTTCAGCGCGCAGACTGGCAGAATCTTTTTATTACATTCATTTAACAACTCCAATATTAAAAAAGATTTCGATTTCTATTTACTTTTTCAAAGGAAGTTAAAGCAAAATCCAGTGATTCCACTTGTTTCTCTTTAAAAGTCTTGCCGGGAGGCATTGAAATCAACCAAAAATTGATTGATTCAAGGTTGAGAATTTGAGAGAAAATTTCCAAAAATATTTGAATACTAAACTGGAGAATTTAAAATTTGACAATGTAGAAGATGGATGGAATAATTTTAGGAAAATAGTCTTTTAGGTCACTGATGGTGTCTTAGGAAAGAAAGTTGGAAACAAAGCTAGGAGTATTAGTGAAAATGCTTTATGTTATATAGAGAGGAAGAGAGGCTTTTATAAGAATTATTTGAACAACAGACCATATGAAAATAAGAAGAATATAAGGAAAGTGGAGAAAGCATTAAAATATGAGTTAAGGAGATGTGAAGTGGAGGCCATGGATAAAATTGCCGAAGATCTAGAAGATAAAGACAGACGACATAATAGTAAAATATTGTACTGGTATGTTAATAGATTGTGAAGGAAGTCGATCTGGACTCTTCCCATTTTAATAAAGGAACGGGGCCACAACTAGTGACAGGAAACGAATAAAGAGAGATAAGCAGAACATTTTGAGAATGTGCTAAGCCATGGTAGAGCTACAGGAAAAGATATAGAAAAGAATGAATATGTTTGTGACACTTAGGAGTGAAGGACGATTTATTTTGCAAGAAAGAATTAATGACAGTACTAAAAGAAGTAAAAGTTAATAAGGCCCCAAATGTCGATAAACGAGTTCCTTTAAATATGGTGATTACGAAGTTAGAAATAAGTTACAGAAGATTATGAACATGATTTTTGAAAAAGGGGAAGTACCTACCGATTTTAGGAAAACTCTAATTAAACCCCTCTATAAGAAATGCGATAAGGACGAACGGGGTAATTATAGAGACATTAGCCTGGTTTCTGTAGAATTTTAAATTATTTAGTATGGTGATACTCAGCTGAATAGCTTTTCTTCACTTCATTATAATACGATAACTTCCCACAATTTGGGTCTTTTCGTCAGAGCCACTGATTAAGTTAAAACAGTGATTTAAAGAAAATGAAAATTCTAACTTGAAATGTTACAACGTTAAAAACAACTATCGCATAGACATTTTGACTGATAAATTCTGAAGCGTGATTACTCCAAAAAACAGAGGAGGATTTACTAGCTGTTTTCCAGAGAAAGTGCCTACCGGTGATCTTGGGCACCCGACTGACTGACCATATCTCAAACAGTAAACTATACGAAAAAGGTGGTTCAATATGACTTTCGAGGGCTATAATGAGAGAAAGGTTGAGACGACTGGGGCACGTTCAACGGATAAAAGATGACAGATTGTGTTTGTCAGCCAATCGTCTAGGGTCAAACAAAACGCAGGTAGTCCCTGAATGGGGTGGGAGGATGTTGTTAGGAAAGTTTTAAGGAAAATGGAAACTTCCTTGGAGAGTGTAAAGAGTGAGGCTTTGAATAGATTGGGATGGAGGAAGAGCGTGGGTAGGTGGTGGCCTCAGCTGGCTTGGTTCTACAGTGAGTTGCTAGTAGTAGTAAACTTGAACACCAAGGTTTAACAGCTTTACTCACCAAACGTTTTGAATTGTTGCACATATACTGTAGTTTAACATCATAAGAAACATGGACAAATTCCTTTTTCTTACGTAAACAAAGAATAAAGCTAAAACTATTAGGTTCCTATGAAAATGAGGTAATACATTTGCGATGCATGGCGCGACTCAGTTGCGTGGAGCCTACGGCCCGAGCTTCTAACCAAGTGAAGGGGGCATTTTGGTTTGTGACGTTTTCCTATATTTGTTGAAGTCTGTAAAACCACAGCTCTACTGGAGACACAAAACCGACACAACAAAACAGGTTTAAGAGCAGGAAAGTCCACAAGTTGTATACAGATCTAAAAAAAACTCAAGCAACCTCAATGTTTAGTAAAGCACTAATTTTGTAAAATTCTACAAATATAGGGAATTTTAAAGGTCTGTTTATTTGAACTATTTTTTCAATTATAATTTTTTTCAACATTTTCTAACTTCGGCAAAGAAACTAAAGAAGTCAACATGAGTTTTTTTTCGAAAATAGGGAATCGAATATAAGTTCTACATTCGCACCTTTCTTAAGCTCTCCCTAAGAAAATGTATAATTTTGTCACACAAAGGGTTGAAAAGTATGTTATCCCAGGTATCTTTGAGGAGTTACAGATAAAAATTCAATTATTCATGAAATATTGTCTATATGAAACATTTGAAGATTTAAAATTATTTTGCAAGGAACATTCGGAAAACCAGCTAATGACGACATTTTGGGGGATAAGGTAACAAGATTGCTCAAAATGACGTAATATCCCAAAGAATTATCTTTCAAAGATAAGTGTGTTATACCATCTTGCTTGTGAAGATCCTGTTATTTATTATTGAAAACTATCGGTTTGTCTTGTTACGGGGGTTCACAACCCCCCTGTTTCTGAAAAACTAAGTTTATTGAAAAAAAAGTTGTAATCACAGATTTCCACGATCAATGCTGTGTTAAATAGGTGACAAGTTCTTTCGTTTAAGTCATACTCAAAGATTGTCTTGATGACCGACGTGGTTGACCTTTAGGAGGTTGAAGTTTTCTTCGATACACTCTTTTCGGTTTGATCTCTTCGTCCCTTGCTTTATCTTTGGCTTCTTCTTGAGGATTTTTCTCCCTATTAAGAGCCTTTTGCAGTGATACTCGCCTGAGTTCCCTCAGTTCCCGCTTTCTAAAAAGAAAAGGGCAAATTTATAAAAAGCTTGCTGTTGGACGACTTTTTAAAACCAGCAGTAAAATTCGGGGTTCATAAACATACTTTACCTTTGCACTTACAGCAAGTATGATTACAGTCTGTTGGATAGAAGAGACGCAAAAAGGTTACTAAAAACAGACCAGAATACTTTGTCATGGCTTAAACGACAGGGTGTCAATCCTACATCGTCATAGTTTTATAAGAGAACAAAAATTTAGCGTTCATTTTTGAGTGCTATGATAGCTATTTAAATAAACGAATACGAACGAATACGAACGTACGAACGAAAAAAAAAAAATGCGTATACGCTTTTCATAGGAACAGTTTTTTGTTTAAGGGATTAATTTATATAATAAAAAAGAGATAAACATTACGATATGTAGCTGAATAATGTCTTTTCGCTTTGGTATTTGGCATATAATTTTACTAGGATCTGTGAGAAAGAGATATTACCAACATAGCTATGCTTAGGCTATGCAGCGAAGCTGAGTTCAAGTTAGCAAAGGTGTCAGGCGAATTCCTTAATTATCACAAGTTCGAATTACAGCTCTAAATGAGCACCTGGAAAAATCTAGGGGAAAACACGGGAAGCATCGGGTGATTTACCCCCAACCACATATTGCACCAAAGGCATCAAATCAGGAGATCGGTGCCTTCGCAACGCAGACCATTGGTCAGCATGCGAGAAAGTTTTAAGATCAGTAATTTCTAGAAAAATTTCTGGTCATTCATTAGACAAATTTGTATAAAGTCAAATATAATATGATACTCTTATCGAAGGGGTGAATGTCAATACTAATGAGAGCGATTTTTTTTTTAGAGAGGATGGATGTCTGAGTAGAACTGTACACAATTGCATCTCAAATCATCTCTGTCACCTAAAATTCACTGTTTATGGTGTGGTACTGACAACATTTTATTACGTTATTAAAGTGCCAACGATCACAATTCCTCCAGTTTACTGTTTTTACAACATTTGTGAGGTTAAAATATATGGATTTTAGTAGTAATTAAATTTTTTTTTTCGAGATACAACGACAGGGTATCTTTGGACACTTTTTACACTATCTATATTTAATTAATATTGATACCACTCTCCACCATATTCAGTAATTAATAATGCTATTTGAATCTCATAAATATAGTCTCTTAGTATGTTTTTACTCAATTTACATTGTCGTTTTCTTTTTGTTTTTTTTTGAGTAGAATGAACAAGATTTAAACCAAAACTTTATTGGCAGAATTATATTTTGTACAGAAATAAACTATAAAGATACTAACTTCAAAGATACAAAAGCTTAAAAAATACAACCTGAGGGAAAGCCTTGCATAAAAAAAAATATAGAACTGAGTATTTACCTACTCTCTTTAAAAAGGCAATATCTACTCTCTTTTAGAGAGCAATAATCTTCTATGTCTATATTTTTTCTCGAAAACGGCTCAATAATTTTTTCTGTAAGTTGGAAAACTAACAATTTTAAGCCTGAAATAAACGATCTAGATGGGTCACGACTTTCGAAAAATTCGAAACGTTCACAGGGATGATAGTGTCGAATATTCGTAGGGATTTATGGGGCCATACGGAATCGTACAAGATGACAATTGAAGCCGACCAGCTAAAGCAAAAGCCATGGAAAAAGTGTCTGAAGTAATGATGATCAAAAATGAAGCACAAAAAAATCTGCAGTTAAAAGACATGCGACAACGAGCATCATAGCTAATCATTCCTGAAAACAAACGACAACAAAATATGTGGTAAGAAGACAAGCGACAGCGAGAATCACATCAAATTGCAAACGAAAATGACGCAGAAAGGAAACTTTGGTTAAAGGACAAGGGGCAGCGAGAATCACAACAAATCGCAAACGAAAATGGTGCAAAGCAAAAAATGCGATTGGAAGAATGAAACGACGAGCATCACAACAAATTGCAAAAAATATCATGCACAACGAAATCTGCAGTTAGAAGAAATGCGACAAAGAAAGGCATGAATAATTTTAGTTGCCTGAGATGTATTGCGTCATTCTTTATTAATTCAAATCCAAAATAACCGTAGAGAAACACTCGAAGTGCTGATTAAAAAAAGCCATCTCCGGAAATGTTTAAAAAAAATCGTAAAAAAAAACATACATGTTGATCCTGATCAGAAAGTATTCACAAAGCGATCAAAATTACAATAGAATGAAGGAACTTGTCATTTTAGGAGCCTTAACAAAGAAGTAGGTGAAACCAATGCTGAGATTGTCTATCACCTCCCAAGAGAACATACATACTATAAAGGTTGTTATTCTGAGAAGAATGCATAGAAAGGAGGAGTCTAATTCACACCAGAATTTCTTTGTGCAATTGAAAGTACTGATTTATCACTCCATGACCTAAAATTAAAGAATAACATGATAATTATGCTAATGCGATCACGCATGGTTGTTTTTGAATTATGTAACAACGCAATTGAAGCGAAAATAATTACTGGGGAAAAGGCTGGGAAAAAAGGCCAAATTAATCTGCGGTTAGAATATAAGCAACGGCGAGAATCACATTTTTACAAGCCTGCCACGTGCTGATTACCAGAGACTGAGTAAAGTTCAGTCTCCTGGTACTATGCCATTATTTTTCATGCACCTTTAACTCTTTGATATGAAAAACAATGTCGTTGCTGTTGTCAAGCTCTCACTTTCCACAAATAATAATAAAGCAATTTCAATGAAAAATTAGTTTTTATTCATCATCGATTTTTGTTCAAACTGCATGGGAGGATACGAAGCACAGTTTCGAAATTAATATGATTTCAATAGCAATAACAAATGTTGAATCCAGAAAAAAAAGAAAGACTATTCAAAATTACACTATTGACAAAATTTGAATAGTCTTTCATTTGTCCTGGCTTTTCCTTTTTATTTCTTTCTGTCTTGCTCCTCTGCCGACTTCACTTCAAAAGGTAAAGGTTTTTATAATTTGTTTTGTTTTTACTTTTTCTGCGTTGGCGTTGAGGATGGCTTGGCGGAGGTCCTTGCCGAATGTCTGCTCGTTTCTTGGTTTCTTAGCTATTCTAATTTTGTCGTTTATCAAACAACAAACCTAAAGTTAATTGTATAGACCTAAATAAAGCGATTAGTTTTCCTTAGTCTTCAAGAAGATAACAGTAAATTATCGCTTTTTATTAGTATTAAAGACCTCGACGATGATTAGATGTACTACAGAAACTAAACTAGAGAAACAATTCTGAGTGTGACTTGCTGTTATTGAATGGTAATGCACAAAGTCGTAGCTATGGGTTGGGGTAGGGACAAGAGGGTACACTTGTCCCTAGGTGCAGTATCTTCTGTAGAACCATTCAGATAAACGTGCATTTCTTTAGTACTCAGGACATTTGAATACAGAATAGCCACAACAACTTGGGCTACCGAATTAAAAATTTCAGAGCGTATTGGGGGGACTAAATTAATTTTAAATGTTGACTTGTGAAATAAATCAAGACAAAGTGTCTGTCCAGCCTATGGAAATGACATACCTACAATATTTCAGGAGCAGCTTGGGAAATGGTGTTCAAACTTTCAGGTAGTGATGGGGGAAGGATGAGGTGGACAAAAGGACTTCAAATTTTATGTTGGGGCAAAAGAGGTTCTAAAACACGTTCTTTTTTTTCGGGTTGCCATAATCGTTTTGTTTCTCACTTTAACTTGATCCCCCTTCCAAAATAAAATCCAGCATACACGCCCACACCCCAACTTTAGCAACTAGCTCAGCATTGGGCCCAGATATTTATCCTCAACAACTTGTCAAATAGCTATTTTTTGAAATAAGTAATATTGATTCAACAACGGTTACATTAGCACAATTTTTTCTTCACAACTTAGGATATACTTTATTAGCAAAATTTATATAGGATATAATTAAGACTGAAGTGATTTTATTAAGGTCCAGAACAATTAATATTTAATGAAATTATTTCAATTGAAAATAAAACTTCAAAGGTTAGAAAATTAAGAAAAAAACTAAAGAACTTAGGTTTGTTTTGAATTCTTCTAGCTAAACTCGCAATTTTACTTTCTCGACGATTTAGGATAACTGCGGTTTAAGGAGCCAAGATTAACAATGAAAACTGTTTAACATCAAGGTCTGGCAATTAATTTTGCAGTTTTGAGGATTATAAAGCTGTAAAAAATAAAAATAAATACATTAATAAAAAAAATATAATTTTTAGAAGGTTTGCACGATTCTAGTGATAAAGATCTCAAACTTTCGACACTACTTTGGACATAAAGTAGATGTTTTCCAACTGAACGAGCCTCCACAGCCACTTTTTGCTCTAAGGCTGTTTCGGAATTTAAAGTTGAATTTGACAAAAAAGTTTATTATTCGCTATCAACATGTTACTCTTTAAGGGAAAAATAACAGTCCATTCTTTCAATCATTTTGAAATGCTAATTAAGGTTAAAAAAATTTTGTCTTACGTCATCTTCTTTTTCTTTTTTTCCACGATTCCACCCCGAGGACCTAAAGAAATGGTGACGTTTTTCTCTTCATTCAGCTTATCAACCAATGTTTCCTTAGCGGATTTCATGTCTGGAGGAGGCCTAAAAAGAAATTATAATCTATTTCAATTATTTAATAGAAACACAAGGTATTGTGATATGGTTAGTAATGTAACATTTTCAGCAAGTTTAGGTAAGTCATAAGTTCCTACATTTCATAGACACTAAGTATACTCTCAATAAAGTAAAAGTTAAACGTCCAGTCACAAGAAAGAAAGAAAGAAAGAAAGAAAGAAAGAGAGAGAGAGAGAGAGAGAGAGAGAGAGAGAGAGAGAGAGAGAGAGAGAGAGAGAGAGAGAGAGAGAGAGAGAGAGAGAGAGAGAGAGAGAGAGAGAGAGAGAGAGAGAGAGAGAGAGAGAGAGAGTTTGAACTAGATGAAATTTTTTTTTATCTTACAAAAAAGGAAAAACTTTAATTTACACATGAATTTCGTAAAAACTATACATAGTAAATTCCTTATTCTAATTTCCAACCAAGTAATTCCTGTTTCCCAAACTGTTGTCAACCATCCAATAGAGCGGAACATTTTTTTTTAAAAATTGAGCATAAACCCAGTAGCAGTGCCCAAGTAAAGAGCCTAATGCCTTCCATTCATTATTTATTTAGTTATTTTTTCCCCGGCCCCATCACATAGAAAGAGAGATTTGAGGACAAACAGGCCACCCCTTGATCTTTTTGCTATCGGCCCCATACATCCCCCAAGACATCTTGTCGAATTTTAATATAATAGATATCTTAAATATAAAAAAATAAATATTAAAAATTTCGATCTAATAAATATACCTACCGGAGTGACACGGCCAAACCCATTGTGGAAGATTTCGGGATGATAGCTCCAGAAGCATTACTAGCCAACATGGTTGGGGGGGGGGGGGGGGGGAGAGCAATGTATTTTGCCGATTGGCCGGTAAATTTACCAACTGATTTGGGTGACATTGCTGTTCATAGAACTTTTTTTTTTACCAACTGAGACTGAACTTCTTTCATTGATTTTACGTCAGATATTTCCAGCAGCCCGTTTACCTCATAAAAAAAAAAAAAAAAAAAAAAAAAAAAAAATCGAGCCAGTACGGCGCTTCGCGCCTGTTTTACCAAGACGATTTTTCTTACCAACTGGCTGAAAATATTGGAGGAGCGGTATCCCGTCATACATGACGCCCATGGGTAGCTCGTCTTTTGTTTGAAGTAAATTCTGTGATTTAAGCTAGAATGGATCATTCACTTTAATTTCTGCTTGTCCTGAATTATTATGTGACTATGTCTCGTCGTCTTTGGTCTTCGGTTTTGACTTCCTACTTTTCTTTGAGAAACTTTTTATTAAAACGTTATTCTTTTTTCAAATCAATAGAAGAGAAAATTAGGAACCATAGGAATCATTAGAAATCATTCCTTGTCATAGAGGAGCGTCTCTCTCTTGCGAACATGCCCATTTAATTTTAAAACTCGGTAAGTTCTGAGCTGTCATTTCTCAAACTAAAGAACGTTAAATGCGAGTGCTTAACCTTTGGACAGCTGCACTGGTCTACGTTATTCTAAAAAAATACCGACTTACAGTTTACTAGACATGACGAAAGACCAATGAAGAATAGACTTCAGCCGTTCCACTAGTATAGCTCTACTTTCATCATGAGACAAATGTGCTTGCTCTTTAATCATTCCCCTTGCAGAAGCATTTGATGTTCTTTCCAATGGTCCAACACTTGCCAGCTGTTTTCTATTGCATACTAAGGCTTGTTCAAAGCGATTGACATCTGATGACTCAGCTGATATAGTTAAAGCCGGTTTCTCAGTTAGTTCTGGCATCTCTTTTGGCTGATCAATTTCCAATGTCCGATCGAGTGACTCAGAACGTTTCATGGCAAGCTTAGGTTTTTGTTCAGAAGGTTCTTCATTCCATTTGCCCTCCTTTTTATCGCTTAGATATTTTTGATGGAGAAGAATCGATCTTAATAGTACTGAAAATGAAAAATTAACACCATATCGATCTATAGAAACAGTAATGTTTTGTTCAAACCAAAACATATCCGTAAAAGAAGAAGAAAAAAAACATGAACAGAAAATACACCAGAAAGGTAGGATTTGGGTCTTAACTTAGGAGTTACTAATTAAAATTTATTAGAATAAAACATTTGCATAACTTTAGATACAGGTGATAACACCCTTAAATGGTACGTTTTGAAGGAAAATCATACTACCAGATTCAAAAGGACTGAGAACACCAGAGCTGAGATTTCAGCCTGCTAATAAATGATATAAGAAACCTCATATTTTCCCTGAGAAAAATAGTTACCTTTATAGCCCTTTTATTGTTTTTTTTTCAAGGGGCAATTGCACCAAACAAGTGGTCATATATTATCACAAGAGAGTTCTTTCCAGAAGGAAATTTAAAGACTTCAAACCGCAACAAAGTACTTCTTCAGGCCAATTTGGGCCCAAAACAACGATTCTGGCCTGAACAGGTCCAAAATCCCGTCGATTGTCTGTTTTTTCAACGATCCTTCTTATTTGTACTTACCAGAGCGAATAAGGATAACTTTACTGATAAATTTAATGCCAATAAAAAGCTATGATAGAATTTATCCAACAGAGTGCCAAGGCTCGAAAAAATATACATCCGGTTTTAGAAAAAAAAAAAAAAAAAAAAAAACAGTTTCTAGACGTGAAAAATCAATCCAAGAATAATGAAAACACACAAATAAAGACAAAATTGATTTTATAGACGTATTTAGTGGATAATTCATCGAAGAGGTAGGTCCTGCAGCACCGTGTTCACGGCCTCTTCTAAATTAGATGATCTAAGATTTTGTGTGGCAACGATGTTGCTCTGTTCAAATGATTCTATCTTTTTTTTTTATCATCCAATTGCATCGCTTACTAACGATCGGTCAACCAGGCCACAACTCCTCGCAAATAATGATCTCAGGTATTCGACCCACGTAGGCTTGCTTTCATGAAGTCACATTTCCGATTTCTGAGCTCAGTTTATATTTTTCGCATTTTTATTGCCGATTCTCCTGATTCTAAGTTATTTCTAATAAATTTTCTCGTTCCCATCATTAATATTTTAGCTGAAAGTTCAGTGAAACAACAGAGAAAAAGAAAGAAAGACATACACTTTATTGCATACATATATTATATACTAGACAAAATAGCCAGCTCCACGGGATCTTTGATGACAATCGGCCTTGCCCGAGGAGGATCGTGGCATTAGCTCGGGCAAGATCGTGAACAACCCTCACTTTGCTCGAGTGGCAGCTCATACCTGTGCCTTTCGTGAAGGGATCGCATCATTACGATGGGAGTCTTGGAAATTTTTCCTTTTGGCTTTGTTTACCAAAGAAATCGATGCACATACTAATTGATTCATTCGCTAGAGCTAAGGGCTCAAGTTTTTATCTGAACAAAACAAAGATTACTTGAGAAGACCGAAGGCCTGGGCTGCCACTCAAACAGAACAAGGGCACTCGAAAAGACCGCGAAGCGGTCATTTTGCCATCATATACGTAGGCTAGAGGTAGATAGCCAATGAGCCAGCTTCGTTAGCTCCTTCCCTAGCCTCTCTTGCTTCACTTGGGTCTTTAGCCCTTGCATGATTGTTATTGCAATATCACTAAAATCGTTATGGTCCACGCATAAATAGATGGTTAGATGGGTATACGGATACTTGACGAAACAACATCAAAACTATTGTTTTTTTCCAAAAAGTCTGGACTTCAGCTGGGATAAAGTAATGCAATATAACATTTGGCGCATAATCCTTGCCTTGGGGCAAAAAGGATGGTTTTTGCTCGCACTTCAGCCAAAGCCTATAGCGGGTTAGCTAAAGCAGAGTTTTATAATCTATAGTAAAAACTACAGAGACGAGACATGAATAACGATGACGCTAATCATAAGAAAAGTAACAGCTCTGACTATATAAAGAGCGAAGAGGACTGTATTTATATTTTTTTTCATCAAGCAGTTGTCGTAAAGATTTTGGAAGGGAGGGGGTTCATTCGATTGATAATTGAAAGTCCTAGTACCATTTTTAACAGCCAAAAATGATTGGAAGGTCATTTCCCCTCCCCACTCCACCTTTTCCCCCAAAGACATCCGATCAAAATTTTGAGACAGCCATATTGTTCAGCGTAAATGAATGGTCCAATAACTATGCCTCTGGGGATGGCATGACCCCCCATAGACCCTGGGGAAAGGGCTGTAAGTTTTGTAATTTACCCATAATTCACATATAGAATTTGTTCACGGGAGGGGGGGGGCATATTTGATCCTTGATCTCCAAAAGGCGAAAGGTATGTGAAAAGGCGAAGTTTTTCTTGTAGTTTTTCTTTCCTAGGTTAGGGTTGCTCATATTTTTTATTTGCTTTCCGACTACTGACAGGCTAGGATCTCTTCGGTGGATTCTATCATCACTATTTTGAAACTTTGCCTAGTTTCTTGTTTGACAGATCTGACATTCCTACAACCAATAGTTAGTCATGACTTTGCTTGCTTTATAACTCTTGTTGCTTTTCCCGAAGACAAGGTTTATTGATTGTTTTGACTTCGTCATCATATTTGAAGTAGAGTCGCTTGCCGGGAAAGCCATAGTATGCAGATTGTCTTAAGTAGCGAACACACTATATGCATAAAGCTTTTCACAAGGGCATATGAAAAATATCCCAAGAACGATTAAGTGTATTAAGTTGAAACTCTCTGGGCAACGGCTACTACTACTTCTACAATTAAACTAAATCAAAAGAGCTCAAGTGCATCCCGATTATCATAATGACACAGATGAAACATCTCAACAGAAGAATTGGCAGTTCTGTTCGCTTCAAGTGGCTTGGTGCTTCGATGAGTTATTATTATGAGTAGTAGTAATATGGTCCTATAAACGAAGCTGAAACAGACGTAAATGGTAATTCAAAAACAAAATAACTGATAAAAACTTACATAAAGTAGGAAAACTTGGAGGGTGATTAACATTCATCGGCATATCTTTGTATTTGGGTGGGGTTAGCCCTGGTTCTCTGACCTCTTCGCTGGAAGCAAATTCTCCTTTACTGAGGAGATGTGCAACATGATGTTTAACTGCATCCGGGACATGTTTCTCAGATCTGGCCGAGTCATAGAGAAGGGTCATATCAGGATCTTCATTGTACTTCTGTATAAACAGCGTGACATCAACATTCAAGTAATGTAGGTATCTTGTAAGCAACAGAGCAGCATTCCGGGATTCCAAGGTTGATACTAGGTCAAGATGAGTGAGTTAGACAAGAAAAACGGTGAGGGCAAGCACTTTTAGTTAAACCATTTTTAATCATTAAACACTTTTAGCTATTATCATAAACTCTTTTTAATTTATCATTAACCATCATTAAACACTTTTAGTTATTTTTTTTTTTAGTTAAACCATATAACGTGTGAATAAGCTTGCACGTGGAAAAAGTATATAATCAGGGTCGTATCCAGGAAATTTCCCGGAGGTGGGGGGGGGGGTACAAAAGATATTTTTCGGGGGGGGGGAGGGGTTTACAATTTGTTTATATCATTTTTGTAAGGTCTTCTACGAGTCGGACAAACATTTCTAGGAGGGGAGGGGGTTTAAACCACATAACTCCCCCTCCAGATATGGCCTTGTATACAATATAGTTAATTATATTCGAACACTACTCATTTAGCTTTGCTAGTTCATCATAAATACTCGACCTATTCTCAGTAATTCAATTTCATCCCGTATTTATTTCAGAGATTAAAAACATCCAAACAAATCATTCTAACTGTTCACGATTCAGGTGTAACGATGTTATTCGGGAAGCTTTCTCATATTTTATCATATTTTCTGCAGGTTATTTTCTTTAAGCGAGAAAATAACCAAAAAGCAACTTTTAGTTCACCTAATTTCAAGCATTTTCTTCTTCTATTTTTTATTTGGAGAAGATACGAAAGAGAATAACAACATGTTTTATACAAAAAAAACACACATTTCCCACACATTATCTTTTCATATTATTACAAAAATTAAGAGTATAGTGCAAGCTAATTAAGACGTTCCTCAAATTCTTATTTTAGCTCGAGCTTTATCATACAAGACGATAATATTCTTCCAAAAATCAATCGTTTCGTGTTAATCCTGTTACTGTTAAAAAGGAAGTATTTTCTGAATATTCTATTTTAAAATTCAAACAACCGTTTGTATATCAACATTCTTTTCAAATATGATGGTTAATCTTTTCAACCCAAATCAAAATTTATTGAAAGGTATTATTGATGAACAAAAACACATATTTCAGCGTAATAGGGACTGGTTATCAACAAACCACTGCTTACTCAGATATCCCCTGTTGTGGATATTAATTAACTAATATGTAAATACGTGGATATGAAATAACAACAAGAGCTAAGAGCTCATATGGCACTTGTGACGAGGCGAGAAGAGCAAAGAGCCAAGAGATCATATGGTATGAGCTCTAACAAAATTCTATGAATCAATAGATTGATTTAAAAGGAAAATAAGAGGCTTAATGACGGTCAGGATTTAAAATAAGAGCTCTGAGTCACGATGTCCTTCTAAATATCAAAATTCATTAAGATCTGATCACCCATTCGCAAGTTATGAATACTAAATTTTTTCAAATTTTTCCTCTCCCTTTAGCCCCCCAGATGGTCGGATCTGGGAAAACGACTTTATCAAGTCAATTTGTGCAGCTCCCTGACACGCCAACCGATTTTCATCGTCCTAGCACGTCCAGAAGCACCTGACTCGCCAAATCACTGAACCCCTGCCCCCAACTCCCCCAAAGAGAGCAAATCCAGTATGGTTCCGCCAATCACGTATTAAGGACATTTGCTTATCTATCTACCAAGCTTCATCCCGATTCCTCCACTCCAAGTGTTTACAAAAAGTTACAAATACCTCAATTTTAAAAATTACCTCCCCCCAACTCCATCAAAGAGAGCAGATCCGGTCCGGTTATGTCAGTCACGTATCTTAGACAGGTTTTTATTCTTCCCATCCAGTTTCATTCTGATCTCACCGCTTTAAGTATTTTCTAAGATTTCCAGTCCCCCCAACTGCCCCCCCCCCCAATTACGCTGGATACGGTTGAGATTTAAAATAAGAGATCTGAGTTACGAGGTTTTTCTAAATATGAAGTTTCATGAAGATCCGATCACTCCTTCGTAAGTTAAAAATACGTCATTTTTTCTAATTTTTTTCAGAATTAACCCCCCCCCCCCCCAATAGAGCGGATCCGTTCCAATTATGTAAATCACGTATCTAAGACTTCTGCTTATTTTTCCCACCAAGTTTCATACCGGTCCCTCCAATCTAGGCGTTTTCCATGATTTTAGGTTCCCCCACCCCAAACTCCCCCTAATGTCACCAGATCCGGTGGGATTTAAAATAAGAGCTTTGAGACACGATATCCTTCTAAATATTAAATTTCATTGAGATACGATCACCCGTTCGTAAGTTAAAAATACCTCATTTTTTCTAATTTTTCAGAATTACACCCCCCTAACTACCCCAAAGAGAGCGGATCGTTCCAGTTATGTCAATCATGTATCTAGGACTTGTGCTTATTTTTCCCACCAAGTTTCATCCCGATCCCTCCACTCTAAGTGTTTTCCAAGTTTTAGGTTTCCCCCTCCCAAATCCCCCCCCCCCCAATGTCACCAGATCCGGTCGGGATTTAAAGTAAGAGCTTTGAGAAACGATATCCTTCTAAATATCAAATTTCATTGAGATCCGATCACCCGTTCGTAAGTTAAAAATACCGCATTTTTTCTAATTTTTCAGAATTAAACCCCCCCCCCCTAACTACCCCAAAGAGAGCGGATCCGTTCCGGCTATATCAATCCCAGATGTTCAAATCGGGAAAACGACTATTTCTAATTTAATCTGGTCCAGTCCCTGATACACCTGCCAAATTTCATCGTCCTAGCTTACCTGGAAGTGCCTGAAGTAGCAAAACCGGGACCGACAGACTGACAGAATTTGCGATTTCTATATGTCACTTGGTTAATACCAAGTGCCATAAAAAATTCAAATTAAATATAAACACTTCTGCAATAGCTCAAAAGTTGAAAATATGTATACCGTGCTGATCGATCCATCGAGAAAGAGAGGAAACTCAGGTTTGATATGAATCCAACGCCATTTAGAGCTACCTAGCAAAATAGGTTACTTATAAAAACGCAAATAAAAACATTAGTTTTTTCACCTCTTGCTTGACTTTTGTTAAATAACAGGACCAAGAAATGAGAACCACTTTTTGTGACAAGGGCATATAATGTTTATTTGTCTATATTTTTAAAACAATGACCGGTGTTCTAATTACGAACCTAATCCTAAATATATTATAATCGATGAGAAAGTTTAAGGCCGTGATTAAGTGAACTTGAAAACATCGAGCTTCAAAATTGAAGTTAGGTTAGCCTTCTGTCTTTTAATTCTCTAGAGACCGTCAAAACTTCAAATACCGTCAAACTTCCGTCAAAACTTCAAACTTCAAAATAGAGATTGTCAAAACTTCAAATAGCACCAATTATCAAGTCTTGTGAAAGGTTTTGATAGACAGCTTCCTTTGGCGAGATGCTTCAGCCGAGAAATAGTAATATATTTGGCTGCGTCTTGCAAAGCTTGGTTACCGACCAAGGGAGAAGAGAAAACGAGCAAAAGAGCACTATCATTCTCAAGTACAAAATGGCCATGCATATGAAACTGTGACGGCATGCATAGAGTGCATTTTAAAATTTATTGTTTTTTCCACTTTTTTTCCTAGGGATAGGCTATTCAAAATACATCAGTTGATTAATTCGAAACTAAACACCAAACTTAGTTGAAGGCTTTCTTCGAGGATTCTTAGAAAACCAAGTTTTCTTACGAATTAAATTAAAAAAAATCAACTGAAAATAAGGAGTGACATTAAAATTTAAAACGAACAGAAATTACTTCGTATATGAAAGGGACTGATTCCTCGTGAACGCCCCGCTCTTTACGCTAAAGTTTTTTTAAAGTCCGAAAGAGTCGGACTTTAGCATGAAGAGCGGGGCGTTGGTGAGGAAGCAGCCCCTTTTATATATGAAGTAATTTCTGTTCGTCTTATGTTTTAATGTCACTCTTTACTTTAAGTTAAAAAATACTTTTTTATTTAATTTAATTTCTGAACGTTTTTGAATCAATGCATGTTTTGATTTATGCTCTCCGCAGATAAATAATTAAAACGAAATTTGCATTTTTTTTTTTTTTTTTTTTTTTTTTTTTTTTTTTTGGCTAAATGGTTTTCTCATAGTTTTGATCGAATGATTTTGAGAAAAAAAAGGAGCAGGGATGGAGGTCTAGTTGCCCTCCTATTTTTTAGTTACTTAAAAAGGCAACTAGAACTTTTAATTTTTTATGAATGTTTTTATTAGTAAAATTGTTAGTAAAAATAAATTTTATTATATAAAGATATACGCAACTTATAAATTAGCTTACGTAACGAACTACTGTATTCTCATATTTTTATTACATATATGAGGGGGTTCACCCCCTCGTCAGTACCTCGCTCTTCACGCTAAAGCTTAAATTTTGTCCCAATTTCTTAAGAATGACCCCTGAATCACAAAAGCCGTAGAATAAATAGTTGAAATTTATAAAAATACTTTAGCGTAAAGAGTGAGGTATTAGGAGGAGGTAAGCCCCTCATGTACGTAATAATTTCTGTTCCTTTTAACAGAAATTATTACGGAATATTTACAGGAATTAATATTTACAGGAAAATAATAACAGGATATATTCTGTTCCTTTCAGTTGAAAAAACTTTGTCATATTTATTTCTTCATTGTTTTTTTTTTTAAATGCTAGAAAATCCTGCGCTCCCTTCATGGAAATTTTCTTCCCCCATGACAAATTCCTCTATAAAAAGTTCCCCCAGCATATCCCCCTCTTCTCAACCCCTGCCCCCAACCAAATAAAAATGCCCCACAAAACGTCTGTACACTTCCCAATAACCATTACTATATGTAAGCACTGGTCAGTGTTTGTAACTTGTAGCCCCTCCCACGGGGACTGTGGGGGAGTAAGTCGTCCCAAAAGGTATAGTTATAAAGATTTTCGACTACGCTGAATAAAATGGCTATCTCAGAACACAACATTCTATACACAAACATTCTACACAAACATATCACAACATTCTAGAACCACTGGGTAGATACGATCACCCCTGAAAAACAAAACAAAAAACAAACAAACAAATAAACACGTATCCGTGATCTGCCTTCTGACAAAAAATACAAATGAGCGACCAGGTTCAATAGTAACTGAAACTCTAAAAAATGGAAATTTTGATACCAATAGTTACATCAAAAGAATGGCATTTTAATGCTGATTTTAAATATATAAGTTTCATCAAGATTAGTCTTACCCATCAAAAGTTACGAGCCTGAAAAAATTTGCCTCATTTTAGAAAGTAGGGGGAAACACCCCCTAAAAGTCATACGATCTTAACGAAAATCACACCATCAGATTTAGCGTATCAGAGAATCTTGTTGTAGAAGTTTCAAGCCCCAATCTACAAAAATGTGGAATTTCGCATTTTTTGCCAGAAGACGAATCACGGATGCGTGTTTATTTGTTTTTTTTCCCAGGGGTGATCGTATCGACTCATTGGCCCTATAATGTCGCAAAAGGGCTCATTCTAACAGGGTTCGGACAGGTCGGTTTGTTTCAAATTATAGGCTCTGTCCTATTTTTATAAGATTTCCATGGCCCAAATATAGGATTCGGAAGTCCTCGGGATCAGATCTATGGTAGATGGCGTGGGATGCCTGGTCACATAAATTACCAAGTTTCATCCCGATACCTCCAATCTAAGCGTTTTCCATGATTTTAGGTCCCCCCCAAATTCCCCCCAATGTCACCAGATCCGGTCGGGATTTAAAATAAGAGCTTTTAGACACGATATTCTTCTAAATATCAAATTTCATTGAGATCCGATCACCCGTTCGTAAGTTAAAAATACCTCATTTTTTCTAATTTTTCAGAGTCGACCCCCCCCCCAAACTACCCCAAAGAGAGTGGATCCGTTCTGGTTATGTCAATCATGTATCTAGGACTCGTGCTTATTTTTCTCACCAAGTTTCAGCCCAATCCCTCCAATCTAAGCGTTTTCCATGATTTTAGGTCACCCCAAATTCCCCCCAATGTCCCCAGATCCCGTCGGGATTTAAAATAAGAGCTTTGAGACACGATATCCTTCTAAAAATATCAAACTTCATTGAGATCCGATCACCCGTTCGTAAGTTAAAAATACCTCATTTTTTCTAATTTTTCAGAATCACCCCCCTCCCAACTACCCCAAAGAGAGCGGATCCGTTCTGGTTATGTCAATCATGTATCTAGGACTTGTGCTTATTTTTCCCACCAAGTTTCAGCCCAATCCCTCCACTCTAAGTGTTTTCCAAGATTTTAGGTTTCCCCCTCCAAACTCTCCCAATGTCACCAGATCCGGTCGGGATTTGAAATTACAGCTCTGAGACGCGATATCCTTCCAAACATCAATTTCATTAAGATCTGATTAACCGTTCGTAAGTTAAAAATACTTCATTTTTCTATTTTTTTCTGAATTAACGGGCCCCCACTCCCCCCAGATGGTCAAATCGGGAAAACGACTATTTCTAATTTAATCTGGCCCAGTTCCTGATATGCCTGCCAAATTTCATCGTCCTAGCTTACCTGGAAGTGCCTAAAGTAGCAAAACCAGGACCGACAGACAGACAGAATTTGCGATTGCTATATGCCACTTGGTTAATACCAAGTTCCATAAAACACTATGCTACAATGAGATTAACCGAACAGACGGACCAAAGGATGATGAGGCGATAAACGATAAAAAGCTGATTCCGACAACCTGCCATGCAGGAGGGCAAACTTTGCACTTCTATCAGGGACATCAAACTTACGAATTATCTTACCATTGCTATACCAAGGGGGGGGGGAGATAAAGTAAAAATTTACAATATCTGAAATAAAAAGTCCGAATCTGATTAAGATCATTTTTCTTTAGAAGGGGATAAAGACCAGATAGATAAAGGACAGATTGATCACAGAATGTAGCATACAGCCTACCCAGTGCACGTCTATTATACTTCCCTCGATTAGCAACTATCTTAGAATAGCCCACTTGAATAACTGGGTCGTATTCACATCAGCCGGCCAGCGTTCAGCCAGGAAACACGTAAGTCGCAAGAACTCCAGTCTCATTAAGCAGAGACTGCTAGCCTATATACTGATCTTCGTTCATTTCGGACAGGCCCAACATGACAAAAAACAAAACATAGGCTACTAAGTCAACACAACAGCATAGCCCAGGCAGAAGCAGCTTACTAAGCCCACCACAAAGCATTAGTTGAGTTCAAACAGCTCAACAGTTGTAATTAATTATCAATCTACACCAAAAGACAGAAAATTGCAAATCATGAGCAATGTTCTTAGTGCTCTTCAGCCGAAAATATAGGAATAATAGGATTTTAGCCAAAATATATGCATTTTATAGGAGTACATTAAAATATAGGAATCTATTGGAATTTATAGGCGAGTCCGAAAACTGTTCTAACGGAAATTAAAAGTTCTAGTGCCCTTTTTAAGTGACCAAAAAAATTGGAGGGCACCTAGACCCCCTCCCACGCTCATTTTTCCCCAAAGTCACCGGATCAAAATTCTGAGATAGCCGTTTTATTCAACATAGTCGAAAAACCCAATACCTATGTCTTTGGGGACGACTTACTCCCCCGCAGTCCCCGTGGGAGGGGCTGCAAGTTACAAACTTTGACCTATGTTTACACATAGTAATGGTTACTGGGAAGTGTACAGACTTTTTCAGGGGGATTTTGTTTTTGTTTGGGGGGATATTTGAGGGGGGAGGGTTACCGGGGAGGATCTTTCCACGGAGGAACTTCTCATGGGGGAAGAGACTTTCAATGGAGGGGGCGCAGGATTTTCTATTATTATTAAAAAAATGAAAAAATAAATATGAAAAGTTTTTTTTCTGCTGAAAGTGAGAAGCAGCATTAAAACTTAAAACGAACATAAATTATTACGCATATGAGGGGTTTACCTCCTCGTAATACCTCGCTCTTTACGCTAAAGTATTTTTAGTAATTTCAATTATTTGAGCTTTAATGTAAAGAGCGAGGTATCGACGAGGGATGAGTCCCCTCATATACGCAATAAAAATATACGAATATTGAAGTTCACTACGTAATTACATTCGTAAATTACGTATATTTATTACTTACGAAAACGTTCGACTTAACGTTTTACTTACGCAAAAATTGGAGGGCAACTAGGCCTCCTCCCTCGCTCCTTTTTTCTCAAAATCTTCCGATTAAAACTATGAAAAAGCCATTTAGCCCCAAAAAATTAATATGCAAATTTCGTTTTAATTATTTATATGCGGAGAGCCAAGATCAAACCATACATTAATTCAAAAACGTCCAGAAATTAAAAAAAAAAATAAGTTTTTTTAAATGAAAGTAAGGAGCGACATTAAAACTTAAAACGAACAGAAATTACTCCGCATATTAAAGGGGCTTCTCCTCCTCACGCCCCGCTCTTTACGCTAAAGTTTGACTCTTTTTCTTAACACTACATTTTAAAACAGTGAAAAACTTTAGCGTAGAGAGCGGGGCCTTACTTTTACTTAAAAAAACTTTTTTTTTGTTTAATTGTAGATAGGAGCTTGAAACTTTTAAAGTAGGATTCTCTGATACGCTGAATCTGATGGTGTAAATTTCGTTAAGGTTCTGTGACTTTTAGGGGTTGTTTCCCCCTCACCTGTGCTTCCAAACTTTAGTCTCTAGATCGCGCATGAAGAATGCAGGATCAAAAATCCGTCGGCAATCCTTCAATTCGTCGCAATCCAAGTTTCTACCACCAGTCACGATTACTACCAACAATCACCAGTCATATTCCCCATCTCCTCGTTTCATGTTTCCTTACTCCGGGAGATGCATTTTGTAATTCCAAACAAATCCAGTTCAAAACGCCTAAATTCGCAAGTCAAAATATCGACATGGTGATTATCGTTCTACGCTGTAACATTGATATGGAATATTTTTATATTGTTTAGTATTTCGAGAGCAATAGAGCTAAAGAATTGATGTCCTACCAAAACAAGCCTGAGGCAGAAACTCCTTCTAAAGTCTGAACAAAGCACTTGGACTTGTTCTTGACCGGAGAGCCAGACGTTACTTGGACTTTCAGTTAAATGGAGGCTTTATGAAACGTTGGCTCATCTTCAGCGTTTAAAGATGCACTTTTACTAACAAGAGACATAGACCTGCGAAAGCATTCTATGGATTTATCCCTTCCAATCTCCACCTATTCCTACTTATGCGTATTAGGGAGGGGGTACCCCATAATCAAATAACATAGCAATTTTAACACCCCAAAAAGCCCGCAAATCCAGTACAATGCTGCATCTTGAAATACGCCAGGGCTTCTTTGAGGGGGTTCCTATCCCTCTAGGGCACCCTGCAAGGTTGTCCGGGATCTGCTAATTGGTCACATAAACAGAATGTTTTCTCAAGGGTCAGGGACAGAATAAATGGAAATTAAGCATGTGGCAGAAAATTGAATAATCTAAAGAAAGAAAGAAAGATACGAACCAAAATTTTTTGGAGCTCGGGTGTCCAGTTTAGTTCTTCCTGTGCTTTTAACGTAGTAGGGTCTAGCATAAGTTTTCAATTTGAACTTAGATCCAATTCTTCTTTTGAAATTTTTGTGTCGACTTCCAGAAAAGGCCTTTACAAAATCTTGTCGCCTGAATGCTCTATACTTCAAGGTCACGTCCTTTTTCAAATTATATTCCTCTAACACATTACCCCCAGGAACATTATGAAACAAATCTATTGCATGTCTCTTTTTATGATAGTCCAAGAATACTTTCCGCCTCTTGATCTCGTCAATTGTCTTTCCAGGAAACAGCTTCAACGAAGGTGTTATTCCTGGTCCGCGAAATTGGCGCCAACCATAATATAAGAGTTTGTAGTCTTGATCACTAAAAATAAGACCCGTTCAATGAAGGTGAGATAAAATTAGTTTTACTTACCTTACTCACGTTTTCAAGCTTATACTAGAACCAACGACTATGCGAAAGACGTATTTCAGTAATCCAGGTTTTCGGGCATCCGCGTTTCAATGGGACCATGTATCAAACCTAATCAGGGGTAGGGACAGACTTCTAAGAGGAAAAGAGGAAACTTCCTCCTGGGCTTGTCAGACTTAGACCTTATTTTCAGTGTAATATATTACTTTAGTATTATTTAGTTTTTCTTTACTTTTTATTTTCTTTATTTACCCAGTTCGCTACGCATTCTCCTTTGGATGTTTTATAAGGCCCGTAAAGCTTTTAAAGATTCCAGTAGGCTACCACTAACATCATATGATAAACACTACGGTCACTAGTTATTATGCACAGAGTGGTGTAAAAATTATGAAGTGATGTTCTGAGGCAAGTTTACAATCAAAGAAGTTAAACGAAGAATTATTTGGGAATACCTTCAAATAAATAGATCATATCAATGAATGGACACAAAATCTGAGTATCGAATTAGATATATCATAATCGAATACTGCGAGAGCGACACCACAACAAAAGGCGGGAGCAGAGAATATGGTAAAAAAGAAAGAAGTCTCTGTGTAAGCTGAGGTTAGATCCCAATTGACTACCTCTAAATTTTGACAACATTAATTCTGATAGAGGGGTATAAGTTATACTTAGTTAGAAACAGAAACACGGTGGAAATGACCGTGAAAGACATCAAGAGGGAATCTGGATGTTTGTACCAAAAACACATGCATAGCGTAAGTTTTCCTTACTATGGAATTTCGTTTTTTTGTGGTTTCATTCATCTCAAAATTATAGCTTCGAGTAAGGCTAATTTTAATCTTTAAGCAAATGGAAATGCAATATCTATACGTTTATCAGCAATCCAATAGTTTTTTTTTCCATTTCTCGCAGTAAAATTTTGCTTATTAACTCAGCTCCTCAAAGAGACCGATTATAACATGTCACTTAGACTATTTATGTTAAAGAATTGCCCATTTTTGATCAAAAAGTTGAAATGAGGAACATACATTTAACGCCTTTTTTAAACGGAAACTCATTTTGGCTTCTTTAATTTCATTAACTAAGTTAGACAACGACCTTTTTTTAAGGTTTATTATGTATATGTAAAACATAAAGAGAATCGTAAACTAATTTAAAAAGCAAAACAACAGGTTTTCCTGTTGGAAGCAAAGAAAGAACTTGCAACTTGAACGAACAAAAAACGTTGCTTCATTGTTCACATATGAACAATGAAATTTTTCAGTTCGCATATAGCATTCATTCAGTGAACATCTTAAACCGGATATACTCTCACAAAGTTTTGATAAAACAAGAATGCATTCGAGGTAAATACTCCTACTTTGCGTTGGACCGTTCATTTAGTGTTCAGCAAGGTTAATTTGCTGTCGAAATTTTTTTGGATAGATTCAGATGCTAATATTACGGAAAGTGAGTAATTAAAGGAGTTTTATGTAGTAGTATATTTCTACAGTCTATTTTTTTCTTGGAGTTCAATTACTATTTTGTATAATGGGAGGAAAGAGGAAGAAAGATAAATCTGACGAGTCTTTTCTGACATCCAGTCCTATGGAAGTAATCTCATCGAAATCACTAGCTGATAGTTTAAGTCTAGTTTTACAGACTGTTAAAGAAACTTCGACTACTGTTTACTGAAATCGCAGTTATCTAGCCTAAGGCATACAATGATGAAGCTGGAAAGTAAAGAAACTGATAAAAATATTCTAGTATGGAACGTGACAGCGATTGATACTGTAAACGCTAAGGCGATTTTCGATAGTATAATTTCGTCATGCCTTGAAATCCATGAGGTACCCAAACACACGATAGCTGATGTTAAGCCTGAAAAAAAAGCTGATAAAGGTTATCATGGAGACCAGGGAGCTGAAAGTGGCAGTTCTAAAACAGGCTCGAAATCTTCGTGGAAAAACTATCATGGGCAATCAGAATGTTTTTCTATCCGATGATTCTCTCCCGTCTGTTCGAGAAGTTCGAAAAAAACCTGTAGCTATCCGAACCAGTATTCGTGAAAAAACAGGTTTTGAAACTTGGATTGCGAGATCCATACCACCATCTCTATGTATTCGTCGCCTTAAGGAAGGGCCAGTGGAAATGTTTTTGTTTGATAAAATCCCACCAGATATTAGTAGCCTGATTCAAACGCAACGACAGCGAAGGCAAGGAAATGGCCGGGGCAATTCTATGGACTCGATTACATGACTGAATTTTTTTATTTTTTTTTCTTCTTTTTTTGTTTAGTGAGTTTGTGGAAGCCCGGTCACTTTTTGTGTTTTGATAAGAAAAAAGTATTGCTTGAATTATTTGTTGAGTTAGTTTGGTCCGATGCAATAAAAATAGTAATAGTGACTTATATAATGGTATCTTCTGCTACAACAAATATTGTGTCTTTTTTATTGTGTTGCTATTTTTTTTTTTTGCACCAACAGTATAGTATTAGAACAAACCCATTTACTGTGAGTTTTAGTGCTTTTACTTTTCAGTGGGGGGGGGGATGGGGGGAGTTCTTAGTTTTTCCTTGTTTCTTTTTTCTTCTCTTTCCCTGTTTTTTCTTATTTATTCTTACCTTGATTTTATTATAATTTTTTGCCATACCTTGATTATATTATTTTTTACCCTTCTTTCCTTATATTTTTTTTCTTATACCTGTGGTCTGGTGGGCTTGGTCGTGGGGCGGAACTGCCATCCACCATGAGTAGTGGCCAGGCTGGTATCAACTCTTTGGGGGATCGTTTACTTGATTTACAAAATAATCCTCTAGATATTGAAAATATTATTAATAATTGAATTGGAAATAGAAATCAGATGAATAATGATTCTAATTCGGTTTTTAAAAGTAAGTATGTTTCGCAATTAAATGGTTCTGCTTCCTCTAAACGAGATGATATTTTCTCTGTGTTTCATCTGAACATTCAGGGACTCTGCTCGTCTTTTGATGAGTTGAAACGGATCGTTAGTGATGGAACTCCTGATGTTATAGGATTATGTGAAACTTTCCTGGATTCAAAAAAGGATATCCTTCTAGATATTCCAGGATATAGGATGGAGAGGCTGCGTAATTAATGCGTAAGTACTTAGTTGTCGGTTTGGTTTATAGGTCCCCCAGTGGATCTATTCCTTCGTTTTTGAAAATTCTGGAAGAAGTTTTGAACTCAGTCCAAAAACATCCCTGTGAACTAATCCTTATGGGTGATTTTAACCTCAACCTGCTGGATCAAAATTCTGCTTCAACTATTGATTTTTGTCAATGATGCTCTCTTCGGGAACTCTACCTTCAGTTTGTATACCAACCCGAGTTACAGAAACACAAGCGTCTCTTATCGATAATATTTTCTCGTCACTAGATGTTTTAGATAATTTGGTGCTGGTTAGTGATATTTCTGATCATTTTCCCGCTATTTCCCGATATAAGAGTGCTGATCAAGCGCAGCATATAGCATCACCATCTAATCTCCAATTTTTCCGTTATGGTGATACTGAGCTAAGTCTACTTAATTCTCGTCTGGCTGATGTACCATGGGGTAGCTTGGTTTCTGATTTAGATTTTAACCACTCTTTTGATTCCTTTTATGATTTAGTTAAAGAAGCAATCCTGGAAATTTGCAATCGGGGTCCAGCGCCCCGTACTTCGAAAAGGATAGCACCACTGAATCCATGGATGACTCCAGGTCTCCATTAAAGCTGGAAAAGGAAAAATTATTTGTGGAAGCTTTACAAGGCTTCACCATCTTTAGCTCATCACGGACGATTCAAGGCCTATAGGAATATATTTAATTCTCTGTGTCGGAAGGCCAAGTCTCAGTATTATCATAGGAAATTTTCTGAATGTGGGAAGGATGTAAGGAAGACATGGTATTTAATTAATTCAGTTCTTAGACCTCCTCCCCCTCTGCCTTCAGTTCCATCAATGCTGAAAATCGATGGTAAAACCGTCCAAGGAGATGTAGATGTTCAGCTAGAGCTTACCTCTTATTTTGCTAATATAGGAAAGGTAACTGCTTCCTCTGCAAGCTCAGCAACTTCTCGTTGCGATTTCAGAGCCTTTCTTGGACCCTCATGTTTGAAGTCGATGGTCTTGAATTCTATTTCTGAATTTGACGTAGCTCGTATCGTGAATACTCTTAAAGGATCATCCTCTTCAGGAGCAGACAAAATTCCTACAAGGGTTTTCCGTGCCATTCTGCCTGCTATTCTGTCACCACTGACTAAGCTCGTCAATCTGTCTTTCGAGAAAGGTATTTTCCCTGAATCTCTCAAGCGAGCTAAGGTTATAGTACTCTATAAAGGTGGTTCTCAGAGTGATCCTGCTAATTATAGGCCAATTTCTCTCCTATCTGTTTTCAGCAAAATTTTTGAGAAGGCTAAGCTATCCAGGCTTCTTAGTTTCAGGATGCAAAGGATTTTTTGCATGATTTCCAGTTTGGATTCCGAGCGAGTCACTCTACAGAGCATGCTTGCGTAGCTTTATCGAATTTAATTCATTTGGCAATAGATTCTGGTCATATTCCGGCAGCTTTATTTTTGGATGTTCGTAAAGCTTTTGATTCCTTGACTCATCGGATTCTTCTTTGGAAACTATCACATATTGGTATAAGATCTAACGCTTATTCTTGGTTTTATTCATACCTTTCTGGTAGGCTTATTTCAATTGATCCACTTTTCCGGAGCCCTTCTGAAGTATATTATGGCGTCCCGCAGGGATCTGTTCTTGGTCCCATTTTATTTTTGATTTATGTTAATGATCTGATTTCAGCTGTAAAAAACACCAGGCCTCTGGCATGTTGCAAGCTGTGTCAGTCTAATGCTCAGTCGTGTTCCAATACTTCTTCTAATGAAGATTTTCTTGTTACTTTTGCTGATGATACCACTCTTGGGACCCTTGGGAAGACGGAATGTGATATCAAGTCTAACCTTGTGGCATTATTTGAGAGAGTTATGTCATGGTTTAATGCCAATTACTTGGTCTTGAATGTTGGTAAATCACATTTTCTTATTTTTTCTCGAATTGGTGTAGCTTTCCCTCAGCTTACACACCTTCAGGTGTCACAAGGCTCCTTGTGTAGACCAGAGAATCGGGTGGTACGGTTTCTTGGTATCCTGCTTGATGAGAACCTTTCATTCAGAAACCATGTAGCCATGATTAGGGTTAAGGTCTCACGGAGTTTGGGTATCATTCGAAAACTAAGATATGCATTTCCTGGATCTATTCTGAAACTTCTTTTTTTCTGTCTTGTCCAGTCATATGTTTCTTATTGCCCCATTGCATGGATGTCTACTTTTCCGTCTACGCTGCGGTCACTTTCCGTCATGTATAATAAAGCACGGCGTCTGGTTACGGACACCAACCGTTCTTCACCAATACAGCTCTTAAGTCTACGGTCTATTTTACATTATTTCTTGTGCTTCTTTTGTCTTTGATCAACTTTAAAGCAATCTTCCAAAATCTCTTCGGAAAACTCCTATGTTTATGTCTGATTCAGCTCCATATAGCCTTCGTTCTTCAAATAATATCCACATTCCGCCTACCCCTACTGTTCGATCAGATTTCAATCCCCACATTGCTTATCAACAGGTCTGGAATTCACTACCTTCTTCAGTGCAGAAATGCCACTCGTTTTGGACTTTTAAAAGGATTCTTAAGAATCATTTAATAAAGAATCAAATAGATTAATTTTTTTTATGTTTTGAGGAGCTGATGGCCCCTGTGTTTTGTTAGTGGTGTGTGATTTTCCTCTCTGCACTTTGCTTCCAGGCCTCAGGTATGTTCTGTATGTTTTTTTGTTTTTGTTTTGTTTTTTTCTTTCTTTTTTCTCCTTCTAGTTGTTGCTTATATTGTATCCCCCATAAATATGTTGCCTGTAAACTGCTATATGTGATTGCCTATATTGAATTTATTGCTTGTATAATATTTTTTTTTTCTTATCCCCCTTGTATCCCTGGCCATGGAGCCTTTCGAGGGGAATTATGTGTATTGTAATTCAATTTTGAATTGTATTTTGTATTGTCTTCTATTTAATATTAATAAACTTCTCTCTCTCTCTCTCTCTCTCTCTCTCTCTCTCTCTCTCTCTCTCTCTCTCTCTCTCTCTCTCTCTCTCTCTCTTTCTCTCTCTCTCTATCTCTAAGGTCCTTAAGACTACTTAAGGACCTTTCTGTTCCTAATTCAATTTTATAGCGTTGGTTTTGAGTTTTTAGTAAAGCACTCGTTTTTAAGAATCCTACAAATATAGGAGAATATCACGAGGCAGTTCATTTGAACTATTTTAGCGATATATATTGCATAAACTGCAAAGCAAAATTTCTTGTTCATTTTAAGGTTTAACTTCACTCTACTTCCATCGAAAAAAAAACAAAAAAAAAAAACAAACAACCAAAAACAGTGATTTTTCAGAATAATCTTTTCAGTCCAAAATGAGGAAATTGTAATGTTTGAATACACTAGGTTTAGATCTTTAACTTCAATGATGATAATCAACTTAATTTTGACTTCTTCTTGTTGTATAATCCGTGTAAAAATGTCGTTTGTCGACAATGATTCCATATATATATACGTTTGATTAGGCTGGGGTTTACCAATGAAAAGGAGTCTTTATAAGCCAATTTGTCTAAATCGTCCGAAGACCTCGACTGAGTCCGTTGACTTTGAATTAATATCAAATAGCTGTGGGCATCAAGCCATGGCTAATTGTAGAAAAAGCCAAGACATTAATCCCCTTATTAGAATTGTATAAAAATGATATTAGTTTATTTGTTGATAGATATGTCTATCTATTATACGTCCATGCGTCATTCCTAGGGCAGAAGAACTAAAGTAGATAGTCATAGAACTAATATAATCATAGAACCTAAAGTTTTACAAGTGTTTGGTTAAATGGCACGGATAAATGGCGGAGGAAGTATGACTCTCCTATTGGACCAATATTATATCTTATTGGACCAGTTTTACTACGGGCAAAGTAATATTTCCTACCTTCTCATCTTTTTTTTTAAGTCCAATTTCTTATAAATATTATTTTAAAGGAAATAATAGCTGTATGTACAGAATTAAGAGAAAGAATTGAAATCTAGCCACATTAATACAGAAAACATGAGAATAATTATTTAAGAGTCATTAGAAAAACAAATATTTCTACTAAGCCTACATAATTCAAGTTGCTTTCCGATAATCTTATTTTTGGGCTGAAAACAAAAGAAAAAACAACTTACGCTGTCCAGCTCTCACTTTTGTAGTGTGAAATCCAATCGTTCTCTACTAAGAAACTATGGCGTCTCGTAATTTGTGGAGCTGTTCTATGAGGCAAAGAAGAGGCAATCTTTTCAGCACTGTGACCCTTTTCAAATCCCTCAATTATCGCCAAATCTTCAAACTGACTGTAATAAGTAGTCTTCTTGATTAAGCCTAATTCAAGTTGTTTTTTGTTATAAAGTGATCTCAACTGGTGCTTGGAGTACCTTGGAAACAACTCTTTTAACTAAAAAGAAGAAGCTTGAATTAAGTAAAAAAAGAAAAGAAAAGTAAATTCTAATATAATAAATAAAAAATGATAAGAGAAAGTAAAAACTCATACATAAGTAAGTTTCATATTAATCACTAGCACATTTCTCTACCTTTATAATTATATAGCGTTCCAATTTATTATTATTTTTTTTGGTAGAGAACAATTTTATTAGAAATAAACATTTCTTAATCAATAGCACAACATAAGCAAAGCTTGCGAGGCTGTGCTAAATTCAAGGAAAATAAAGAGAGAATATGGAGAATGAGACCATATACCGAAAAAAAAAAAAAAAAAAAAAAAAAAAAAAAAAAAAAAAAAAAAAAAAAAAAACATTACCTTGCGTGACTCCAAGACAACAAAAATAGCAAACAAAAAAATACATAAATATTACAAATGAATAACCCATGGAAAGTTTATTTTAGTTAATCTTAGTTAATCAACTAATCAACTTTTGTGCTTGAATCTTCCGTTATAATTGGTAACTGTCCGTAAATCCCCAGAAGACCACTGAGGTTAAGCAACAGGTGCCTGAACCAAAGCAAGTATTTTTCATTATAGCCTATACACAGTCAGTAAGTTTAATTATAATGGTGACGAATTTTATACATAGTTTAGGTAAATATTCCCAATTTTGTCACACAGTTGGGAAATTAAGGTTGAACTTGAAAAAGCTTTTTTAGAGGGGAGATGCGATTCGAATTTTGGGTAAAGAGAAGGGGTAAACAATTGTTCTCTGGTTCTCACAAGAGAATATATACAAGAATGTATATCGCACAATGTTTTCTTTCTTCATGTTTCTCGTCCGGCACCCTCTACTTCGAGCATATCAATAAATGTCCGATTTATGACACATACTTTTCAATGATGTTTCTAAAAAAGCAAAGTTGAAACTTAAACAAGCAAAAAATATTACTTCTCAGTTTATGCAAATTATATCTGCGAACATAGTTCAAATAAACTGACTGGTGATATTTCCTCTTAGTTAGAGAATTCTAAAAAAAAACTAGCGTTTTACTAAATATTGAGCTCATCTGAGTTTTTTTAGGTTATTTAAATTATATGCTAAAAGTTATAGATACAATGGACAGTGAAAGAATATTGAGAACCTTATAAATTTTTCTCTTATTTTCTGATGGCTCCTTAAGGACTTTTTGCTGCAAAGAAAACATCTTCTACTTACGTTGGTTTTGTGTTGTCAGTAAATTGCTAGTTTTTTACATACATGTTCGACAAGCTGCGAAGCAGTCATTTTTGTTCATGTCAATTTTTGACATGAATCAGAAAAAAACTTGGCTTCTATGAATGGTAATTGCATTTACTATAAGACCTTGGGGATTGGCAGAGCTGATAGCGTTCGACATACTGAAGGGCGTTATCTGCTCCAATTGGGCGTTCCCAATACCTGATTATCCTCTATCATTCGTTCTTTGAACTGATAATTCAGACTAAGGGTAAAAGAAATTTTTTCTCTTACATTTGAAGAGGAGAAGATTTAATTATATATACCTGTCGGAAGTTGCCATCAGTATATCAAAATTATAGTGTCATAAAAATAATTTTAGTTTTTTTTTATATGTGGTTAAACTTGTTTCAGGTAATAATGAGTTACTTGAATGAACATAATTTAAATTGCAACCGGCCATAGTCATCTATGTTTTATTAATTATTATTATGAAATCAGAAAATTAGCCGTTAACACAGTAGACACCTTTGCTAGAGGAAGATGACTTCGAATTAAAATCTCAGTCAGGGAGTGTGAACAGGAATACCGAAAACATGTCAAATTTAAAACACAGCACTTTTAGTAAGTTCACCCGGCTCATGTACTTTTGCCTAGTTTAAAAACTGTATAATACTTCAATGTTAATATATTGTGACATGGCCAATTAACAAATCTTTAAACTACCACAGTTAGATTCAGCCACTCCCCCAGTTTGTTTTCCCGGCTGGCTATGACAAATAAACGGTAAAGGAATATTAAACTATACCTGCACCTCATACCTCTTTACCCCCATCCCTCCAATAATGGTTGGAATTCACCATTGCTTATCCTCCATTTGAGAATCCCAAATCTATTCACCAAAATAACCCTTTTCTACTCTCTGTTCCAGTAGGTACACCCCCCCCCCCCCTAAAGAGCAACGATAAAGATTATGTCGCAGAGCTATTTCCATCGACGAAATATGCTCCGAAACTCTGTGAGCCAGTTCCACAAGAGCGCGTTCCATCATTGACGTCAGAGCCAGTGTCAAACACGGTTTACTTTCATCCCTAGACGGACCCTTTTCCTAGAGCTTAAGCCTCTAGGAGGTTCAAGTACTAGCAAAAGGAAGAAACGCCATCGACCGAGTTATTAGGTGAGTGGCATAAAGAATCATCGTTTTATATTTTTGTTTAGTCATCTTTTTTCCAGTCGGAGAATGAACCTAGGAGGGGCGTGCCGGGGCCTCTGATTTTCCGGTTGCTTCTGACTTGGTTATTTGCCAAACCTTTTGGCTACCAGTGATCGTTAAAATTGAGCGTAAACTACCTAGCGCGTCAAAAGAAAGGTTTGTTAAAGTGGGGGTCAAAGGATTGACCAATATACATATATAACTGAAGTTTCTTTGACATCAATCCATTAACTTGTTGTTTCTGATAGCTGCAATCTACGTCTATTAAGCATTTCCCAGTAGGAACAGCTTCACGATTATATAATGATATAATAATATACAAAAATATAATAAAGACCGAGTGATAGAAACTTTGAACCTCTGAATTCTGATATTTTGTACTGGGTTAATTTAGGGAATTATTAGATAGCTGGATTTTTTTTATACTCCTCTTCGAGTTATCGAAACTCAAGTTGTGCTGATCAATCTAATAATTCAATAAAACATAAAAGTTCAAGAAAAAAAAAATACCTTATCAGCAACTTGATCATAAAACATTGGCCCCTGCTTTTGGCAGAATTCATTGAGTCGCTTCAGGTCATCAGGTGGCATAGAAGCCTGACCTTCAAGCTCAATTCGTCGGACTTCACGAAACAGTTGCACATCAGACATATTAGGAAACTTGTACCTAAATTCACGCCAGTCACTGCTACGTGATAACAGCGGCTAAAATAGAAGGTAAATTAAGAAACACTGCAATAACATGAAGTGACTGATGCACGATCGAACACTACTTGGTAGTGTTCTGTTTAGAAGAACTGGTTTTTATTCAGCGGCAAACGTTCTGTAATACTAATCGCTACCTTTTTTCCAAATAAGGCTGAATTTCCCTTAGCATAGACATACAAATTAAATAAAATATTTAATAGCTGTCAATCTCTTAGATTATCATTACTATTGCTACAACATTAGGGCCCCAGAGGCCAACCCCGTAACGACTGCTCCTTCCACCATTCCACCCTGCTTAAAGCTTTGGCCAACTCCTAAGAGATTCCCAAAATCTTGTTTAATTTCAAAGTCTCATCATGGCATAATCTGGGGCACCGTTAGCTTGACTGAGGGCTCTTGTGGGCCTTTTACAAAAACTGTTTTAGCAAGGGTATTCCATCATCTGGGTGACATGTTTAATCACCTTAAGTCACTCACATCATGCACAGCCAGAGTGGAATCAGCTGATACTATTAATTAAGTCACGTTTCGCACCTCACTGTCAAACTGAATGTTTAAAGTAATCTTCTAAAAACACCTGAATCACAAACAGTACAACTATCTCTTCTTTAAGACTCACGCTTCCGTGCCTTGTTTAGCTACCATGATCGACTTTGTCTCAAATACCCAACGTTTTGAACTTACTTGCATCCTGTTTTGCTCCCAAGCGTTAGAAACTTCAGCGCAAAAGCCTTGTGCTATTCTAATTTCTGTTTTCCTTGCAACCTCCATTCTTGCTTATAAAACTGCCAGCTGAAGAAGCTCATCTACTCCTTCAATTGTTTCTTCATCTAGCTTCATAGGACAATGGGTAATATTCCAATCTCTGTTACATTGTATCTTAAACCCTGGAAAAATTCGAAAAAGATCATGAGCCATGGGGAGGCCTCCGTAGGTATGGTACGAGATTGGCCGAAATTGCTGAGGAAGCTGTAGTCGACAGATCGAAGTGGTTATCGAATGTAATTCCAAAGTTCATCGGTGCCGGGCAGGACAGTTCTTCGTCTGATTCCCGCCGAAATTAAGTAAGTGAGTAAGATTACAAACCTCTAGACTGTTAGCACTTGATCTCAGACCACCTGCACAATCCAAACTAGATAATAATCTTACCTTCCAATTACGACACGATGTCACTGACTTCCTCTAAGGTTATGTGGAAAGCATAGTTATTCAGAAAACTTTAAATAAAAGTAGGAAGCGCAAGACCCTGTTCATACCAAATTTAACCAGAACCGTCAGGATCCTTTGCCAATCATCTGAGTATAACTAACCTGTAATTTTCAATCATTGTTTTATTCTCCTAAGTAAGCCAAATACCTAGTATGTGGATCCTCTACCTTTCTGCAACCGCTGCACCTTAAGGTCATAGTAGCTAGAACACCTTGACTATACTATCGCGAATTATGAATGGAGCAAAGGTGTCTGATACTTTCCTAATGTTTGAGACAAAACGAATTCTGTACAATTTGGGTACAACGGTTGCGACAAAAAAAAAGAAGTTACAATCGTTGTTTTCTTACAAGTTCCTGGAACGCTGACGCATGAAAAACATATTTTCCGATCTCTTAAAGTTTACATTTAATTTCATAGGTCTTATATTAACATTTATTGCATTATCTGTTCCGGTGGCTGTCTTTTTTTAGTTTTTGAGAACACTATCAATTTCTCCTAACGTAATTGAGGCTATCAACTATGTAACCAGAGCCCTGGAGGTTCCTGCTGGACCTTTGCCATGCTTTGCTATCGAGGGAGAATGCTCCTTCCTAAAATTCATTTGAGTTCAATAGTACCTAGATTCCACTATTGTCCAGCGTGCGCACATTTGTTGGTGTGCGCCACCACACTTTCAAGTTTTCTACTACTAAGCAGCAGCCCCCCTCTTACCAAATCTTTTGGACTCTCCCCAAAGAAGATAAATATACCAACTCTACCAATGTAGATAATGCTCACTGAAAAGGATTAAAGTAGATGATAAAAAGGAAAAAAATTGGCAAATATAAACGAGCCGCTATCCAACCTCCAAAGATCAACCAATTTTATGTTACGTTACACTAAATTTGCATCAAGTTCCAAACATTCTGAAATAATGTTCTAATAGATTTTTTTTTCTTCTCCTATTACTTCCAATGGTAATTTCAAAAGTTATTTCCGAAGTAAGATACTTTTTGTAAATAAATAAAATTTAACGATGTTTACAATAACGACTATCAAAGTCACTCCTAAAACTGATCAAAAAATGAAGCTTGTACGATTAGTAGATACGTCATAAAGCTTTCAGTTATTCCATGACATAAATTCGCTGCTACCTTAAATTCAAACTCATGTATAAACCCGCACTAAAAATTGCTATATTACTAAACAAATAGAGCTTAAAGTAACTTATTGCATATTCTATCCTCATAACCTATGTCAAAAGGTGTCAAAGGGGTGTAACCTTTACCCCTATTTATTCTTCTTACAAGACTGGAATAACCAAACTTAGATAGCACACATTTACTGGTAATTTTCTGCAGATCCCCTACAACAAAATAACCATACTCTATTATCAATACTTTATACTGAAATCCTGCTCATAACATTAAGCTCTTTCTTATCACCTTCCCCTTCAAATAAGCTCTGTAAGCTCTTTTACTCATTCCTAAGGTGAAATTTGATGAATAGATAATGACAATAATTTAAGATCTAACGTAACAAACCTTTATTCTCCTTTCTTGCTGGGATTTATAAAACGACTTTTCTGTCACGGACGGATGCACTACATTCATAAAGTGGCGTAAACATTCTTCCGACGATCTTTTTCGAATTTCATTTTTGAATTCCTTGACCTTAAAAATAAATTATAAGTACATTCATGCAATATGTAATTAGACATATGAATAAATATATAGTACCGGGAGCACGGCGGCTTCGCAGCCGGGCCTCAACACTCGGCACGCGACAGGCTTTCTATATATGGATTCTCATTGCGCGCTTGTCTTCTTACAGCCGACAATTTGAACCCTTTCTTGATGTCATGACGTCACTAGAGGTTCGATACTGCCACCCTATGAAGAATATGAATTCTTTCTTGAAGTCCTGACTTATCTATATTGTTTTTGTGGCCTGAAATGACCTTAAATTAGAATTAGCGCCTATGTAAAACTAAGTTGTTTTGTTATTGGGCCTTTAACTTTTGCATTGGCTTGTCATTATGAAAAACATAACGCCAAACCATTGTTTTTTAACTGAGGCTGATGCAGTATCAGGTTCTCGGCTAACGTCCTTATAAACTCTAATGTCGTTATTTATAGCTATTTTATTGTATGGAGCTTTTATAAAATGTTGAACGTCATCTTTTGCCGCTGTTTGTCTTTTGTCAGTTTGGAATTCATATCACCAAAACTTAATTTTTTTAACAATAGCATGGCAAGCATTGATGACCTTATCCATGTCAAATCCAAAACCCAATTATCATACCTATAATTTTCAATTTTGGCACGTTTTGACTCCGCCGTCGCTTATGTTCTAACCCCATTTGCCCTTTACTTTTACTGCCCTCATTGGTATAGTTTTACATGACAGTCCAAGTTGTAGACTTATTAGTTGTTCAGTTGTGGGACAAACACTTCTTTTTCTTCCAACGAATTATCATTTATAACAATTTTTAAGCCTTGTTTTCGTTTTTCATTTTTTAAGCCTTGTCTCCTTTGATAGTTCAGGTTGTTTATTTCCACGTTTCATAGTTTAAGTGGTTCCAAAGAATAATCATTTTAATCCTCAAAGCTATCATTGTTAACTAACCCCATGTTTCTTTCTACTTCATTGTGGGTTTTCGTTGCTTCAGACAATTTGCAAATCTCCTATGCTTTAGCTGCCCTCATTGGTCTAGTCTTGCATGATGGTCCAGGCTGTAGATTTGTTAAATGTTCGGGTAGTGGCAAAAAAACTTCTTTTTCTTCCATCGAATTATCAGGTATAACTCTTGTAAATTATCGTTTTTTGGGTCTACCTCTAGACAAGTTATTCATACTGATATGTCTTTTCATAAAGCAGTCTTTTCAAAAATATTTGATTATTGAAGCAAGGCTGTTTTCTAACACCGATGGTCTACTAAGCTTCAAACTGTTGGTTATCTTTTTAAAGGTTTTTGGATTGTTGTAATCACTTGCTAAAATATATACAGGTATTTTTGCTTTTTAAGCAATTTAATGTCTTTTAATACTGTGTCTTTTCAATGTAAAAACATTTTTGCGATTACCAGTTTTTTGCTCTTTAAGTAATTTAATGTATTTCCATGCTGTACTTTTCAAAGATATTTGATTATTGAAGTAAGTTCGATTCCTAACACCAACTTCTACTAAGCTTCAGATTTTGGTTTTCTTTTCTAAGGTTTTTGAATTGTTGTAATTCCTTGTTAAAATATATACAAACATTTTTACGATGACAAGCTTATTACTCTTTAAGTCATTTAATGGAAACTTCTCCATGCATGAAAATCTTCAATTTTTCCACATAAGTGTGACAACGTCATTGCAATACTGCAATGAAGCATACAAAAATGAAGTCGCTTACATAAATCTTTTTTCAAAAATTAGGACTCTTAATTTCTTAAACTTCTGACCTATCTAGATCGTTTTTTTAGACGAGAATATACAGAGTTTCCCATAAAAATATAGAGCCGTTTTCGAGAAAAAATAAATACATATACAATTATTGCTCACTTATAAAGATAGCATATATTCTTGCTTAGTAATTTGTGCAATAAAGGACAATGTGGAGTGACATATCAACAAGTGATACTATAATGTGGTGCTATAGATCATTTAATATAGAAGTTTCAATCCCCGTGTTCTTCACTGAAAACTTAATTTGTCAAAAATTTTTCTAATTCTTAGAGGACAATATAGGTGAAATATGACACGATACTAACGATCATGTACCACATAAGTTTCAATCCCGGTTAACTTCAATGAAATTTGATAAGATTTAAATTGTCAAAAAATTCATGACCGAATTATCTAATGAAAGGATCTGATGCTATTTATACAGAGGAAAATAAGACGGAATGAGCTATTTTTACAAAGAAAACTAAATGGGACAAAGAGTCAAACTCAAGCATAGGGAGCAAGATATTGAGGAGGGTGCAGCTCCCTTATCCACCAAAGACAATTGCATCCTGACTGGAAATACCTCCCGGGGCATTTCCTGCACGCAATTTCACTTGAAGAATTTTCCTTAACTTACTTTCATTTGAAATAAGAAGTTGTTTTTATTCCTTTTATGATCATTTTGCAAATCATGCCAAATATCCCCCTCTGTGGAAAAAATTCCCATAAATCTCACCCCCTCCCCCAATGGAAAGTTTTTACTGAAGAAAATACCCCTTTGTGAAATTGTCCCACGGAAATTCCCTCATGGACAATTTCTCCCGTAGAAAATCCCTCTCCCATCACGAATAATCCCCCAAACAATTCCAATACCTCTGAAAAATTTTCCCCGGACAATTCCCTGGAATACTGCGCACATAAAATTGAGTCGCCAAAGAGAAAGTAAGACAAATAAAAATAATGTCGTACAGAAATTCTGGCCAAATCTCCCGTGTAAAATTTTCCTTGGAAAGGTCATCGCCTGGAAACTTCCTCCCATGGAAAATTTTCCCTGTGGAAATCCGCCCCTCCCAAAAAATGTCTGTACGCTTTCCAATAGCAAATAATTCACGTAAACAATTGACAAATTTTATAGTTTACAGTCATATCCCCAGAGGCTGTAGTGGTCATGTCGTCACCAGAGGCATAGTTATTGAACCTTTCAACTATGCTTACCAAATTGGCTACTTCAAAATTTTAATCGGATTACTTTGAAGAATAAAGGGGGGTGGGAGCAGGAAAGTCCCTCTCAGATCTTTCTGTTTACGTAAAAAGGGCAAAGGGCAATAGAACTTTAATTTTCGTCGGAATGAGCCCTCTTCCGATATTCTATGACCATTGGTTTTGATAGGATTACATGAGAAAAAAATAGTAAAAAAAATAAACACACATCAGCAATCTTCCTTCCCGCAAATAATAAAATTCCCCATTTTTGTATATGAAGACTTGAAACTTGTACAGTGGGGTTCTCTCATGCTCCAAATCTGACGGTGCGATTTTCATTAAGCTTTCTTGACTTTTGAAGGGCGTTTCCCCCTGATAAAAAATCCAGGTAAATTTTTCAGGCTCATAGCTTTTGATGGGTAACCTTAAACTTCGTGAATTTTAAACGTTTGGAATCAGCACAAAAAGTCAAGTATTTGATCTTTTCATTGTTACTGAAGTCTCACATTTTAGAGTTGCGGTTACTATTCAGCCGAGTTGCTTCTTATTTACAGTTCGTTACCACATACTGTTTGACTAATTAGACTCAAATAAGTAACGCCCAATAAGCTTCATTTGAGAACGTTACGAAGCATTTTCTTTAGAAGAAGAGACAGTTTCTAATTAACCTAGCTTTTGTAATTGCAATTAACAGGTCACAATGAAACACTACAGATATAGTAATAAGAAACATGAACTGATATTTTTTTTTATAAACAAGGTAAAACGGAAAAATTCGTGAAATTCACATCAAAATGACGTAATCCATTTACGATATACGACGTGACTCATTAGAGAGGGCCAGAGACCCGAGGTGCTGACGATCTTGCACAAACTAAGAGAAAAGGACCATCAAAAAGCCCACTTAACTGAAGAAGTCCGAAACCGATTCCACATTTTTCCTTTGCAAAAAAGTATTTGCTCCGATACCACAGTGGAAACGCGACTCAAGACTAATCAATAAATACAACAGACCCAGAAATCGAAGCTACAAAACTTTCAGAAAAGCATTAAAATGAAACACTTATCTGAGATATAGCCTTCTTCTATATTTATTATTGAGTTTTCAAATTTTTTTTCCTTCTCTCATATCAGGCTACATTGACATATTATTGTTACAGTTTTGTTAATTTATTTTTTATCTTCGTTTTTTCATTTATATTGTCCTTTTTAAGTTTTTGAAAACGGCCTTTCAGATAAATAAATAATTGATCAAATGAAGCTGATAATACCCACAGTAGTGGTTCTGTAACTTTCTATGTTAAAAGAACAATGACCAAGCTTCTTGAAAAATCTTTCACCATTCTCTAAAAGATGTCGAGTTGCACAACGCCATCTCAGAGTACAGGAATCTTTTCCTAAATTAAGAGTTGGGTAACTTAAAAAAATACGTGATAATGATGAATTATTTGAAAATTATCGGAAATTATGAGGAAATCATACAAGATTTAGAATAAACAGCAATAAAGATCAAAGGCACTTAAAATAAAGGCACACTGCAGGCCTACGCGTACCTATGTTGGCTTCTGCTATTGTGCATGGAGCGTGAACACAAACAGTGTGGTGTGATAATTATATATATATATATATATATATATATATATATATATATATATAGTCTTACACTTTATTCAAACACACCACAAAAATCGAAACCCTTAATTCTTATCATTATATATGCATGAGGTACATCCTCGGATAGAATCGGATTTATCCTCGGATAAAATCGGATAGAATCGGTCGACAGGACAACAAAGCAGACAAAAATTTGATTCTACACGATAATCCACCACTAGCCTTTTTCATAGTTCGGACCTGCCAGTCAAAAGACACCCCGTACCTTAAATTCATTTAGATACATTTAAGGTACATCTATGGATGGAAAGAAAAAAAAACACCCTAGAAACCAGGTCAAATCCCAAATTAAAACATCAAAGTCGAAAAAGAGTCAAATGTAGGTTTTCAACATCATCTGTGTCGACAGAATAACCCATGGCTTGAAATCATCTATGGCACGACCTAAGGCCATAAGCAAAATACTATTTGCCACTTCCTAGCGTGAGGGAGAGCTACCAAGCTTGTGCGTTGAATCAAGTATAATCAAGTGCATATAGGGCAGTCAAATTTGGGGTTATTTTGGGAAATAGTTGTCTTTATCTTTGATAACATACTTGTATTAAAAAAGTTTTTAACAACTTTGTTTGAAGTTAATGCACACACAAATAAACAAATAAATATGGTTGGCTGCAGACCAATTGCATTAAGATAAACCCTGAAAACACCATAAAATCTTAGAAAAACTTTACACCGTGGAAGGGACCCAGATATCTTTCTGTAAACTCTAGGATGATACAATTTATTTATTTCTTTTGTACCGAAAAAGTCGACAGGAAAAGAAAAGATGTCTCTGCGCATATCTAGGAAGCTAAAAAAAGAACAGTTCATATTACAAACATTTTTAGGTGCCAAATTCACCTTCGGTATTTCAACATTAGATGCACAAAAAAAAAAAAAAAAAAAAAAATTATAGTCCACCTTCTCTCCCTGAAAAGAATTAAGAAATATTTGTATGTATTCGAGTAGTAGACGATTAGTTTTTCTCGCCAGGTCCGAAGAAAAATGAAAAACGCAGTTCTCAGTAAATATGTTGATGTGCCATTAACATATACAATACCTCAAGGAAAAGGTTTATTTTACAGTAGCAACAAACTCAGATAATAGCTATTTGGTGCTGTAGAGCACTAGCCTCACGATATTTAACCTTTAATCTTCTCAAACTTTCTTAAACTAATTAGTGTCATAGTGATCCCTTATACTGTCTAGGTAGCGATCTAGAATGCTTAAAATCTCAATTTCTACACTTAGCTCGTTCCTGAAATGGCACACGTCATTTCAAGTTTTTATTTTGTAGAAAAGTTTAGCCTAATAATATGTCAACTTTTTTCTGTCATTTTAAAGTAGTTTTTAGTTATAGGAGAAAGACCAAAACAATCGACAGTCATAATAAGTGTATGAGAAAGGGGTCTTACTCTTTTCTTTCTAAATTCCAATGCCTCTGCTACAGCACTCCAGTTTAAATTAAAGTTACTGGAATTCATTATCTCTACGGTAGTCATCATACTAGTTTTAGATATTTCAACAGACAACATTTCCAATTTTTCTTCATTCTCTCGCCTCTCCACATCTGACATAGTGCATGGACCACTTGATGTATATAGTGTATCCTCAATCGCCTTTTTCTCCTTAAGGTATTGTTCCGCCTTCGCTTTTCTTATTTGGATCTCCACTGCTTGGGTGAGCAATTTCGCCTCAACTTTGGACCCTAAAAAAGGTACTCAATGCCGTATACTCAATACTATACTCAATGCTGTATTACTCGGTAGGTATTTTGAGTTGCCGAGTACTTGACCTTGACTAAAATAAAACCAACACTTTAAATAATTTTAGTAATTCGTAACGGTACTGAGTTTGAGATGCCTGTAAATGCTTACACTAATATTATAATAAAAATCTATTTTTTTTTTATAGATTTTTATCAATATAGTGATGAGCCATCCTGGATGGCTCATCACTAACGGGGAGATTTAGTTTATTTCAATGCCCAATGGCACATTGTATGAGCAATCAGATTTACATGTTAATTTAAAGGTTGATACACGCCAAGAGCCATAACTATCTATATGTTATTTCAAATACGACAGCTAATTCGAAATCCTCGGATAACCTTAACTAGGTTATACCCAGTTAAACTATATTTTTTGGCTAAATTACTAAATTAAAGGCATAAGGTACAGAAATTAACTTTTGAGGGAGCCCCTAAATACCTCTCTGTGATGTTTCAGTGCTCCACTAGCGGCGACGAAAAAAAAAGGAAACATAATTGCTTCCCATGCAAAAAAGAGATTTTCCTTGTTGCTCAAGATGGGGATCTGTAATTCTACTATTTGGGGTTTCAAGCTATGATGATTCCAATAGCGTAGTTTTCATTTCGATCTGAAATCATTTTAGTTGGCTTTCAGGCTATTTCAGGCGAAATTTGTTTTTGCAACTAACTTTTATCTTTAATATTATTCGACATAATAGTTACCATTTCTAAACCAGTTTCAAGTGGCGATTCTTCCTCCTCACAATTTTTTTTTTTCTAAAACGCGTTTTCAATTTTTGGTTACTATGGACTAGAGTTCCTCCTTTACTAGGTTGAGTTTAACACAGCAACCATGAACTAGATATGAATTTTTATGAAACAATTCGTGGTTACGAACTGTAAGTAGGAGCAGCATAGAGTAATAGTAGTCAAAACTAAAAAACGTAATTTTGGTAACAGTATATATATCAAAAGATTAGTCTTTTTACCATGATTATGAATATATAAAAAGTTTAAAATTTCCCCATCAAAAGTTATGAGCCTGGAAATTCACTTTATGGTAAAATTCTAGTTTATTGACTTTTGGTTATCTTGGAAAGGGGTTAGGATAGGAAAATGTATATATATATATATCAAAAGATTAGTCTTTTTACCATGATTATGAATATACAAAAAGTTTAAAATATCCCCATCAAAAGTTATGAGGGTGGAAATTCACTTTATGGTAAAATTCTGGTTTATTGACTTTTGGTTATCTTGGTTAGGAAAGTAGGTTCAAAGTAGGTTGGGGTTAGGTTAGGAAAATGAAACTTTCAGGGATGGGTCTAAAGGCTAAAGTATATCCCGCGAAGGTATTTTGAAGTACCTACCTCCACTCCTTCTCCCTCTAGAGGGTCCTGACTTTTATGACCTTTAAAAATATGTATGTTATAAAAGTAAAACCTTTCAAAATAGATCTTCTGCTTGAATGAAGTACAACAAAAATGTTTTCAGCTTCATAGCTTTGCTCATTCCCAATTTATAAGGTTTTATAGATATGCAAATACATTTCCTAAATTATGAAAAAAAAAAACGTTGATATGGCTCAGAATTCTACTCAAAAAACAGGAATTGCATTTTCAGAAATAAATGCAGAGAGAAAGCAACTGGTAACTGAGAATTTAGGTAAAATGTTGTTTTGTCAAAATTTCAATAGGTATAGGACCTGTCATGTAGGCGAATTTCAGGGCCCCCTAGAGGGAGAAGGAGTGGAGGTGGGTACTTCGAAATGCCTTCTCGGGATATTCTTTAGCCAGTAGACTCATCCCAGAAAGTTTCATTTTCCTAGCCTAACCCCTTTCTAAGATAGCCAAAAGTCAATAAACTAGAATTTTACACACTTTATTTTAAAAGGCGGCAAAACCCACCAAAATAAGTTATCTCAATGAAAATTATACCATCGAATTCAGCATATAAAAGAACCCCACTTCAGAGTTTTCAAGCACCTACCTAAAAAAACTGAATTTTTAATTTTTTCAACGAGATAAATCACGGATATGTGTTTGCTTGTTTTTCTTTTTCTTTTTTTTTCAGGGTGATCGTATCGAACCGAAGGTTCTATAAAATCGAGAAAAGGTTCATCCGGACGGAATTAAAAGTTCCAGTACCCTTTCTAAGTTGAGAAAAAGATTGTGCCATCTTGTAAATAGCACCTTTTGAAGTGGCAAAGTGGCATTTTCTGCCATTTTGTGGCACAAAACTGAGGGACAAAGAGTTTGAAAATTAAGAGACAGCCAATCGAATACAAATAATTGAAAAATTATACATAGAGCTTGCCAGCTTCAGAGGCAGTAATACCACGGGATGGAGCATGTGTTCCTATAGAGTCATGTAATCCATAAAAAACAAACGGTTAATATAGACGTTTATTTTAAAGCTTCGTTTAACTAATCGCAAGTCATCTATTACCAAGGAGGGGCGCTGATTGACGGTATAGGAGGTGCACACTTTAAAAAGTGCATTTTTTAGTGGCAAAACTTTAGCTTTCCATGAATCTTCAGAAAAAACTATGTAGGAGAGTTTGAGGGGGGGGGGCTTGGAAATTAATTTTTAATCTAGTTTTATTTGAACTAAGCCTGTATATAGGTGTGGGATATCCTTCATCTCTCTTTTCATTGCAGAAAAATGTTTTCCATGCAGCATAAAAAATCACATTCTTAAACTGACCGGCACAGTGGAGAAATGCGGGGAGGATCATGAGCACCCTCAAGGAATTTCCCAGGAGTAAGGAGGCAAGTGTCACCAAGAAATTTGTTTTGATCGATGAAGAAATTTATCTCCAATCCTCCTTGGTTACCTGAATATTTTTGGACTACGTCTGTAATATTGGTATTGTAAGGTGATAGAACCATTCTTATTGCAGAAAATCTATTCAAATATAACATAAAAGACTACATTCCCATGCCCACGGGCATAAAAGTGGAGAGGTATAGATGGGCATCATATGCCGCACCAGAAAATTTCTTAGAAGATGGGGGGGGGGCAGACCTACCAAGAGTTTTGTTTTCATAAAGTTTTAAATGGTAATGCTCCTCATTTTTCTATTTATATATATATATTTTTTTTTTTAAAGGTGTGTCAAACCTTCTCCCATCTTAAAAACATTTTATTCGAAGTTGTTTCTTGATAGAGGAATCAGAACTAAGAAATAACATAAACATAGCAAAAAAAATTAATATTGAGTTCAATTTAAACACAAAATAACAAAATGTAGTAATTTTAGAAATCATAGTGTTGGACTAGGTTGGTAGTATAGTTTTAAGCCGATTCGCATAAGTTAAAGAGCAGGAAGGGTCTAAGTTCAGACTTCGGATGGGTCCTACTATGGACAATTCTTCATTTTCAAATTTTTACAAAGTTAACATGGTTTAACGAGTGATCCAGTAAAATAAGAAAAAGTACTTTAAAACAGTACAGTAATTTACATTTTTTGAAAAAATGAAACTGAGGCGTTGCATACGCAAACTTTTCTAAATGTTTTTCCAAACACTTCAAGCTTTAGTTCGGGTTTTGTCGTGTTTATTGTTGATCAATAATCTCCTTTTTATTTTCTCTTTAAAAACAAAAAGAAACAAGAGCTAAGAGCTCATATGGCACTTGTGACGAGGCTGGACGAGCCAAGAGCTCATATGGTATGAGCGAATTAACCGGCCCCCCACTCCCCCCAGATGGTCAAATAGGGAAAACGTCTATTTATAATTCAATCTGGTCCGGTCCCTGATATGCCTGCCAAATTTCATCGTCCTAGCTTTCCTTGAAGTGCCTAAAGTAGCAAAACCGGGACAGACAGATGGACAGACAGACCGACAGAATTTGCTATATGTCACTTAGTTAATACCAAGTGCCATAAAAACCCTATTAAAATACCTTTTATAAGAAAGCCTATTATTTTACGAAGCTCAGAAATAGTTAACCTTTAGGTACAATACTTAAAGTACTTGTGACATTTATGGGAAACGGGGGTTGGCGCTGCCTCAAATACAAAACTTCGAGAAGATTTAAATACAACTGGCCACGCTTTTCTCTAATTATCCATAAGCACGACGTGCAACCTGTTCCCACCCATATAAAAGCTTCAATAGACGGTAGTTCCTATACAAATTAAATATCAACGACGAATCACTATGTAATAATTTCAAGACCATGCTTTAACCTTCTTGTCTTTTCTTGCACACAGTGCTACTTTCAAAGGTTTTTTATTTAAGAGTTTAAGTGCAGTTTCTTTAATCATAGATATAAGCCTACTCTAAAAGATGTAGGCCTACTTATGAAAACAGTCGATTACTTATCGTGAGCTGGATTAATGAGTACTATAGTTCCCTTTTTTGACGTTTTGTAGTAGCCCACAAATATGCAAAAAATAAAATTAAAGGTAGCGTACCATCGTTCTTCCACCTTCAAAGGTGGGCATAACTCATTTACTTCAGATGCTGCAGGCATGTGCAATTGTGAAACACGCAATTTCTAAACACATTTTTTTTTAAAGAGAAAAACAATTTCTTTCCTATCCTCACGGAAGCGAGGCGGGGAAAACCATATAACATTTGTTTTGCGACAAGCTTAGCACAAAAATATAAATTTATTCTGTTTAATTAGATAGCAAAAGAATAAAGCCACCGTTTAGTATGTGTTAATACTTTGATTAAGATAGACGCGTTATTTAATGCTTGGTCAAAATTCATTGGTCTAAAAAGCGGTTTTTAATGTCCAATAGGTTACCAGTAAGTTATTACCCAGGGCAAATTGGTATTTGAACAACTGAGCCTAATGAATATACCGCTTTTTCAGTTTTGCATAGAAGAAAAAACTTAAATAAAGAAATAACTTACATGGAAAATATTCATACGACAAAGGCTCGACACCTAGATTAGACAACGTGTACTCGTCTTTATTCGAAGGAGGGGGACATCCTTCTTCGTCCGTAAAGTATGGAAAACCAAAAAAACTGTAGGATAAAGGCCGCTCAGAAATGTTGTAATACTTCCTCGTAGGAACGAAAACAGCTCCTCTCAAAGAAGCCTGGAAGAAAGTTACAATACAACCCTTAAATTGTTTTGAAAATCAAATCACTTGTTAAATTCGTCTGTTCAAAATCAAAGTGCAGAACCATATTCGTCTCATTCAAGATATTTAGGATATTTCATGAGAGGCAAACGCAAACTTTGGGTTTTTACTTCAGTGTAGCATGAATACATAAAACAAAAATAAAATCAGAATGTAATCAGAATTAAGTAAAAAAAAAAAAAATGTCAAAAAACAACCAGGTGTGGTTCGTTATAGATTGTGTATAAGAAGCAAAAATATTTCACAGAATAAAAAAAAAAACAGACTTTTAAAACACAACTTCGAACTTCTTTTAAGGTTTTTTTTTTAAAGAGAAACAGTTAGGAAATAGTTGCTTTATAGAAAAACTCTGTTCCTTATTCCAAATCCACGGCCTTAGGGTGTTATTCCACCGGAGCAACTCGTCAGTTACTCAGCCAAAATATAGACAGACGCATAAAATCTAGTGATTAAATTGAGTAGAGGACTAGCAGCATATCGGACACTTTGAGCCTGTGGAAATTAATAGGTAGAAATAAAAATGATAGAAATAAATAATGATAAGAAAAAAAATGCCTTATCCGATTCAACCTGAAACTAAGCATTAGGGCCTTTTCACAAAATTTCATAAAAAAGTATTATGTGGCAATATGTATATGCACATGATATGCACACGTGACGATTACATTTGATACAATTTTAAGTGGTTGAGTCAGCCAAATGATTTATGATACGAGTTTCGAACAAACGGTTCAACAAATTTATATGGAAGCCGAGAAGAAATAAAAAGCCAGTCACAACATGCAGTCCACAGTGACATGAGCTCATACAAAGATGTTTCCGGTGAAGCTAGATTTATTGTGGGAAAAACACGAAGGATTGAACACTTTGAAGCCAAAAACTACTAAATTTGTTCGAATATTGTAAAACATTCCATTTTTTGGATGTTTAGTCTATTGAGCACTAAGTCAGTCCATGCCAAATCATTTCATCAGTACTGCTTATATTCCGATTATTCTGAAAAACTCTCAGTTTTTTTTTTCATATTGATAACCACATAATCAGATTCTTTTTTGGATGACCACTTTCCCGAAAAATAATGACAGTCTGGAATGGAAAAAGTTCCAAAGCTGCCAGTAGCAGAATTCAACAGAATTCCAAAAGCTAGCAAAATATTTCACTAGGCCATGAAAACTGCCAAGTAGCATCGCTACTATGCTACCCCACTTTTTCCACAGCGGCTGACAGTTCAAAATATTCCAAAGGGAGATTTATCATAAAGACAAAAAAGTCCAAAAGGTTTGGTTTCTCTTTCAACATTCGGATTGTACAATCAACACAACTCGACAAAAATCGAAAGAAAAATTAAGAGAGCCTAAAAGCCCCTCAAGATGTGTTGCCAATCAATTTTGTTTTTTAATTTTAAAGAAAAAGAGGGATTGTACATGTCTGAAAAACCGTAATAGTATGACCTAAAGTCATAACTATCTTCTACCTATCTTTCTTTTCTGTTTTGTTACAAGTTATTAGTAAGAGGTTTGAACTTGAGTCATGAGAAATTTGGAAATCTGAACATTTCCGATGATCATCATATTCTACCCCCCCCCCTCCCAGTCTACAAGGGGGCATGATCTTTTTGCCAAGAATCTTTGCCATTTAAAAAGTTGTTGAATTTCGCTTTATTTAGTATGTAAAAAATAAGTACATTTTTTTTCCTTGAGAATTTCATTTTGAATATTACCCTTTATCTTCAAATGTATTCCCCTTCTCCTCCCCTCACCATTACTACTCTGGTGCCCTCTGTCTTGTAATATTTTTGGTGGGTGTCTATGGTTGATTGAGTGGTTCAACTGCAGTCTAGGATCTTTACGGTTTAGGTAAATTGTTAAGTAAGTGAATAAATTTTTACAGAATATATATTCTGCTCAAATTAGGGCATTGACAAAGCCTATGAGTCTACTTATACAACTTCTAATGCTTGAGACATTATTAACCCTCTGTGAAGGCTTATTCTAAGATAAAAACAATAGAATTAAACAAAATTGTGGCAGAATTGGATTTGCCATTCAAAACTTTCTAAATATTGTCTTCTTACCGTAAAAACTGTAGCCCCACTCCCCTCTATCCCTTTTAATGAGGCAAAATTAAGCTATAGATTATATTCTAATTCGGGAAATAGGTGATCAATACGGAAGTGACTCCAAAACATGATTCATACAAAACTGTATATTGTAGTCGAAAGTAGAAGTTCGGTTTTTATTTTCATATTGCTTTCTTGTAAAGTTTTATAATATTTTCAGACTTTTTTTCAATATAAACGGTTGGTCTTTATTTCTTACTCTGCTACCTGATATCTGTGTTTGAACATCGATGAAACAGTTGGTAGCAATGAACTGTAACAAAGGCAACTACAAAAGAAAAAAGAGCTGTTTTCATTTTCGATATTCTCTTTTTGTTACTAGGTGATGTATCTTTTCTGAAATATCTCTTCTCACCAGATATGTGGATCTCTTCTCTTCTGCAAGAAGACATTCTTCTCATGCTGCAGCTCTTTAAAACTTGTTCAAAGTAGAAACTCATTGAGTTTCAATGTCACTATGTGGAAATTTACTTTAACGTCATTGTTATTCTTCGTCGCGTTTTTGTTGGTGTTTTCCTTCCTGTACGATTTGTAAGGAAAGCTGGTTGTTTCGCTCAAGTTATCTAGCCAACGTTTGAATATCTTATTGGGTTGATAAATAAATAGAAAAATTCTGAAAACCTAATAGAAAGTATTTTAGCTTAACAACTAACAAATATGAACATGCTGCAGGATAAAGTTACACAAAACAAACTTCAGAATAAAAATTTTTACTTACGTCGACAAGTTTTTACTTACTCCATTTCTCTTAAACTGAAAGTGAATATTTGCCCAAATCTTGCATAAACAGTCAAATTTTCTCAATACTGTTTATTCGTCAGGTGGAAAAATCTTAAAAGGGCTGGTAGCTATCAAGGTGTACATACAATTAAAGCAGGTAATGGGTAAGCTGGAACGTGGAAGATTGGCATCCTATCCTGGCCACAATACAATGTAGCAGCAATTCTCTCTTTATTCTGGGGATTAGATTAGGGCGAAACTAATGTCACAGCTTCATAACGCATTGGACTACAAGGCTGCCAATCATTATTCTTCTCCCAGAAAACCAAATAGTGCTTTTTATAGTAGCAGTACTATAATGATCAATGAGTATCAAGCATGCAGTTGGGTATGCATTATTTTAGTAATAGCAATAGCATTGGAGTGTACAGATCCATCCATAAACCAGCAGGAGTAAGCTATATACAGTATACTCCCGGCTTTGATTACTATACTCCACAAGCAGTATTAGAGTAAACATGATACATTACTCTTGATAAAATGTTAAATATAGAACTATGGAGTATGATGTTTATGGTTAGTATATGGCTTGCCACTGAATTAGATTACACTGTTAATTATGATTCAGAAAACTATGGATATTTATTACTGCAAGCTATAATAAGTTATATTTGTTACTTTTCTGCAAATTTTACATATAAAAAATACTTTTTGCTCAAAGCAGAGCTGTCAAAATACACGTTGTGCTCCTAAAGTGTCGGTATCTTTTGGAATTCTGCTACTGGCAACTTTTGAACTTTTTACACACCTCGATTGAAGAAGGTTAGAAAAAGCACAGATAAGGGACTAAACTCTTGAACATAGGCTAAGTGACGAGCAAAAAATCTTAATGCCAATTACAATTTTCTAACTTGGAAAGCTTTCAAGCATTTTTCGTCCAGAATAAATTAAAAGTTAACTATAATCCCCTAACATTTTTTTTCAACTGGGTTATGACAGTCTTATACCAAAAAGTTGAGGATACTATTGTCATTTTTTTTCTTTTTTAGAAGTGTATTATCGCCATTGTACAACGGCAGGCTTTTGCCAGAATATCTAGCGGAATTAGCCTATGAGTAATAGTTTCTTCTGAAAGTCACAGTTCTTTCTGCAGCAGATTAGGTCCTTAACATGTTAGAGTCAATTAACTTTTTGTGTGTTTAACTTTTAAATAATTTACTTTTTAAATAATTTGAAGCTAATCCTCTAAATTTTGGAAAATTTTAGTAGCGATCTAAAGGATGATTTTCCTTACGACTATTCATTATGCGGGTAATAAGTACATAGCTAATCTGATAGGCGATTTTTGTGGAAATACGGTTTCATCAATGCTTCACCGTTCAGTTTTTTCTTCCACTGATAATTCAAAGGAGTGAATTAGAAATGTTCTTTTTCTTCAAAATAGAAGTCTTATAAACATTTTGCTTATTCTATTGACCGTCTAGTTGAAGTTTTGTGCTATAGAAGTTGAATCGCTCTCAAAGGGTTTACATTACTGATGATGATGGAACGAAAGGTTGCTGATGGATACGATTTCGAATTAGGATTTTTCGGCGAAGACTTGTTATTTTCAGATCTTCAAAAATACTTATTCTGATAATAATTTTGTTATAATAATTAGAAAGGACTTCTGTCTTTTGAGTGGATCAGTGAGACTTTTCTTGAAGTTATTAGAAACATTTTGAAAAAGAACATGTTGGAAATGAGTTGTTAGAAGTATGTTAGAAACTACTGGATGCTATGGATGATTTTAGCATTACTCTTTTGAACAATTCGCCTAAGTCTATATTTGATTCCTGGTTCATGTTTTTTTTTTCGAGAACGAACATTTCGTATCCATTCTAGAAACAATTCAGTGTCAAAACTTGTCTAACCATTCTCCGTATTTTATTTAGTTTGGCCATCAACTAATCTTTAATTATAATTCCTTTTTTATTACTTTGCCTGATAAGCTCCTGATTTAAATTTGAAGCTGTAAGAAGTAAACATGGACTCTCTTGAGTAGCGTTCTATTTGAGACAAAATAGTTTCAGTTTAGGCTAACGTTTCCAGTCTTGTTTCCCATAATTCCGTTTTATTTGAGCCTTCGTTTTGTTTCGTTTCGGTACTGCCTTTGACAAATAAAACGTTGGAAAAGAGCTAGGCAGCTTACTGGCGAAAGTTTTCAAAATCCGTGAATGCTTCTTAAGTGTTACTAGCTTTTTTAGGTTAGGTCAAAAAGTGCTTAAATTTGAATTTGCAATTGGAGCGATTATTACATTCGCAAAGAGCACAAAAAAGGCATTGAGTGATATATCCACTTTATTGGTAAGTCAGTAATGTGAATTGTCATACATTTACCCATTTGAGAATGAAGTGAAGTCTGGCCTTTTTTAGCATTCAAAAAGACACAAAGTACTGTAATTTGCAATAGCCAAGGCCATACCTTACTGTAGGCACAGAAAAACAGTGCCGTACACACATCTGGAAAAACACATCCACCAGGTGAACATTCTGACGCCATTTTTATGAAACAAGGGGTAAACTACCTGGACGAACAAGTTTAGATTTTCGGGATCTAGTTACGGAAAACGGTACGGTCCCTTGCGGGATATCGGAAACAAAACGGCTTTGAGCTTACTAAATAGGTAAAACGCTACTAAGGAAACAGGATTCAAACTAGACTGAAACAAGACCAAATAAAACGCGGCATTGGTATGTCGAATGATTCTTTAAAATGGATAATGTTATAAAAAAAAAGAAGGAAAAACACTTTTATTAAAGAATTATCTTAGTTATGTTTACTCAGCAAAATCACTGGAGTAAAAAAAAATCTACATTCAAGTACTTATGGATAACTGAAGGTCCTATGAAACAGGTAAATCGTAAGTAATTTCGAAGACCAGACTGCCTTTCCATGACGATAAATAAAAGTTCGAATCGAGATAAATTCTTTTATTAGAGAGTAATAATAACATTCACAAAATATACTGGATATTTTGATCATATGTACAGTGACCGTCACCAGCAGAAATACTTCATATTTAAGTATTTCGGTATGTCTTATACAGTATTTCTGCTGATGATGGTCACTGTACATGTGATCGAAATATCCAGTATATTTTGTGAATGTTATTATCACTGTCCGATAAAAGGATTTATTAGAAAAAAGTTCCCAATTCGAACTTTTATTTATCTTAAATCGTAAAAATTATTCATAGAAGATGTACAGGGCACATCTTAGGCCTTTGAATCTCAATAATTTCAAAAGCTATAGGAATGCTCGGAAATCTACTATCAGAAGGCCAAAGGAGGAAAATTTTGTCAAGTTTCCAAAAATACAGAAATAAAAACAGCCAATTCTGTACTTAACTCAAATAAATAGCTGTTTTCGTTACCCATACCTGCTGTTTAAAATTTTCTTCAAGTCTCTCGGTAAGCATTTTTGTTCCCACATCTAGAAGAAATATATACATCTGATTTAAGAACACTTGATTCTCCAAAGTAGGTTCAAATCTATGTCCCATAAGTGTATCAAAATTGTCAAGCTCCGAAGCTGAAGACTCAGAATAAATTGATTCTTGGTCTTCTTCAGTTTCCTCGTCCTGATCTTCACTAGTTCTTTCATTCATTCCATCATCTGTTAAAGAAAAAAAAAATATTTTGCTACGTAAATTCGGTCATTCTAATTAATCTAGCCTATTGGTTATATTTTATGGATAATAGATAAGAGACAGAGGAAAACGAAGATGAAAGTAGAGAAAGAAGTATCTGAAGACAAGGACAAACTGGAACCTTATTAGAAATTCCATCCCAAAAACACTTTTTATTGCATTTACTATTTGTATGGCAAATATTAATAGGTGTTCACAAGGTCTGTTTTTGTAAACTAAGTTGGTAAATAATTTCTTAGGCTATGCTACCTTTTCATTTAATCTTAAAATGCCAAGAAATTATATACAGGGGTAAACATAGTCAAACTTTGAGAAAAAAATAAACACATTTTTATATACAAATACTAATAACTGTCAAAGTATTTCGGCTTCACATCCTGATGCCCATAGAAACGCGAAAAAGCCTCCGTTTTTCAGTAAACGCTCTTAAAAAATTGGGACAAACAGTCAAACTTTAGCATAAAGAACAAGGTATTAAGAAAGAGGACATCAAATATTTTTAAAATTCAATGCTACAACTACTACTACTACTAGCTACTCATCGCAGCACCAAACCGCCCGGGGCCATTGAAAAATTTGGGCAATATATTTGCATATTGGGGGGGGGGGGGGTAAAGCACAGCGGGTCTGCATGGAAGATGTGTACAATTATTTGGGACATTATGAAGTAAGAACTCCTGTTCAATGAATGGTGTATTGTATGGTTCGTCTTTTCATTGTGTTCCAAGGTGACTTGCTTTTGTGTCCATATCGGCGTTATTCTGGATATCTGAATCTTCCTGGCTGATTACAGAGCACACGAAGTTGGCTATCAATCATAATCATCTATCACAAGAAGCTTATTATCAGATGCAATAGTTGGGTATCTTCTCCAGAAGTTGCTCTGTAGTTCATCTTCTCCATAAACTCATATACTTTAGATGTTGGCTTTCTAAAGTCAAGTTTGCATATAAATTTATTCCATGATTTTCTTCTTGGCTTCAATTACTGTTTTTCGAAATATAGCATAAGCTCTGTCCTTTTCAATAAGGCTACGAAGATTTCTTATCAGATCATATATTCCCTTTTTTTCTAAGGAATTCTCTTTTCGCTTTCGAATAATCTTCATTCCACCAGATACAACCATGGTGATGGCATATTTCTTTATATAATACAACAGTTTTGGCTATTTCTATCAATTTCTCTAAAAATAACTCAACTTTGCCAGATAATTCCACTTCTTCCACTGTTAGTGATTTCACATCAAACTCGTCTAGTGCTTCTCTGAGCATAAACCAGTTAAAATTTTTAACTTTGAATCTCATTCTCTTATTGCCCTTTGGCAAGACCTCTTCATCAATAGTGCACAATATGGGGTTGTGATCTCTAGACAGTTCACTTTCAGCATCGCACTCTATATTTAATTTGATATAGTCTAGGATTGCATAATAGCAAATCAATTGTTGTTGTCTCTACAGTCTGGGGATTAAATCTAGCTGGCATCCCAACAGGCGTTGCTAAGCATATTGGGCTATTTATTAAACAATGTTCTACACTTGTTCTAGAACTATTTACATTTCTGCATTTGCACCAAGATTTACTATGTGCATTCACATCACCCTAAATTATCATGTCCTCTGCAACTGGTATCATTTCAAAAATTTCATCTATCCTTTCTCCCAACCGTCCATTATTTCCAGATGGAATATATATGAATATAATATTCATTTTCTTGTCATTTTTTAAAAACAGTTTAGTTCCTACTACTTCCATTTCCTTATCAATTGATTGCTGGCCTTGTTAAGTCCAATTCCTCATAATAAATATGACTTCGTATTTCAATCATAACTCCACTTTCCTGTTATTCTATCATTTCTCAATATGTTGAAACCTTTGCATGGGCTCATGATGTTTGGTTTTAGCCAAGTTTCTTGAATATAAAAAATATCAATGTCTTTTCTGTCACAGTATTTAAGCAGTAATTCACTTTTCTCTCTCATGATTGAACTTGCATTCCAGGATAATATTGTGAGCATTAGGGACTTATTTTGCTTTCCAAGGTGAACTTGTTTCACAAACTAATTTTATATCATAGCGGTAAAGGTTTCCAAACTTGGCTATTTAACCTTAGGTTAGGTTAGACCTGGGGGAATGTCTTGACACGAGCAGTGAACGGGGAATATGTTATTCCCTTTTCTGTCCTTTTTATGGGGTTGCCAACCTCAGGCAGTAATTTTTCTGTATTTTTGCGACCTATGTCGCAACCGATTCACACAGTTTATCTACCTTTTCATTCAATGGCAAGTTTTTAATACTCAGCATTCCTGGGGTTATGAGCCTTCCAATCACTAACTTCTTTGCCGTCATTTATTGCAACTCTGCTGCAGTGTTACTTATTAATTTTTTTTCTCAGGATTCAGATTATTCTGGACTGCATGAGCATAACTTCTAAATGTTGTCATTGCTCTCCCATGCCATATCCCATTTAAAATCCCATGCCATACTTTTCTGCCACTTCTAGCACTTGTTGATCGTCCCTTCTTACTGGGCATACTGATGAAGTGGTATAATGTTTTACTTTTTTTTTACAGTTGACGGACCAGTATCTTCTGGTACCCTCATCTGCACTTTCCTGTGTCAGAGGGTAATCACAGCTTTGACGATTTTGGGCAGATCTCCTTTCATTTACAGAATTTCTGAAGATGCCAATATTTCTGGCATTTGTACCACTGCATCACCTTCCTATGGTAGGGTAAAACATCTCTGTTTCTACCGCAGCACCACACACTTGCTGGGGTAATAATTGATTCATAAGCCACCATTACTGACAAGTTGTTTTCAAGCTTTTGTAGGTCTCGGTTATACCTCTGCATCCTGATCACTTCTTTTTAGCAACAGCAGATTGGATATTGGACACTCCCACAATTTGTACAATCGATAAATATAAAAGAAGTCCTTTCATCCCGTCTCTTGATACATGTTCTTTCCTTAAAAGTGTTACTTCTAGGTTATTCACAGTTTTAATTTCCAATGCTAATTTCTTCCAGCTCTCATCCTTTAAATACAAGATGTTCCCTTGACGATTTATTTCAAACTCAGCTTGCCACTAATTTTTTCCTTGAAAAGCATACAAAGCTCGTATTAATTTGAGAACTTGGCATTTGTATCAACTGCTTTGATCCATGTATTATTTGCTTTTCAGGTATGTCCAATACTGAGATCTGGATATTTGAAAAATATCTCCTATCTTTTGCAAGCGACATTTCTTTGTCCCTCTGGTTATCGGTCCTTTGGTGATCCCATTTCGATCTGAACACTTTCAGTACTAACAGGTGAGGTAACTCTCCCTTTCAAGTTTTTCTTTTTCCACCTGAGCATAGTCCTTCTAGTACTCTAGAATTTACCATAGCCATGTCATCAGATTCAAAGTTTTTGTCATGTGGAGAATGGTTAATATCCTCTAACTCACATCCTTCCATTACAAGTCCATTGTATCTGTTATTCACTGTGGAAGCATACTGTGACTGGTTCAGCACTTGTACTCAATTACTTGTACACTTGTTGTCTAAATAGTTGGGATGGATGTTGTAGTATAAACATGTCCATAAACATTTGGTACAACTGTCGGAAGGATGCCTTTTTGCATACCACTAGGCACATTCCACTCCATTTGCACTATTCGTGGTCCTGGGTTCCCATTTACAAGCACCTACGTGGAAATATGCACCACTGAATACTCTTCAACACTAGTGGGTGTTATTGTACCCCCAGCCGGGGGGCCAGTTTGACCGTTCATGATACCACTAGTCTCCAGTCCACAAAATCACTTAGTCCAGAATTTTCTCTTAGATACTTCTTAAAATCAGAGACCAAACCTCCAATCAAACCCTAGCCTATTTAAATAGTCACCACGGGATATATCTCAAATATCCACCACGCACCACTTGAATCACTTGTTTGGACTCAAAAAATATAACTTGAGGTAAAGATTTACATCCAATCGTTTAACCTTTTCTTCCCTATTTCTTCAAGGAATTTTCTTGTTAAAAAATTTGCTTGACTAGTTTTTGTCTTGAGCACATCACAAATTATCGAGTGTTTATTTATATAACCTATAAGTACCATTAATTTTTCCAACGTTATGCGTAAGATTTTCAATAGGAAAATTGATTAATTTTGCTAAAACTTTATAATTAAAACTTTATATTTAAAGATTTTTCGTCTTTTCATTTTTTTTTGTAAAACCTTTCTGTGTTTTCTTATCTTTTTATATTACATTCTAGTATTATTAATTTATTTCACCTATTTTAATTTTTTTCCCCTAATAATTAAGTCTTCCACATGTTAAGCCGAAATATTCGGACATTTATTGATATTTCTATAAAAGCTTTTTTTTCAAAGTTTCACTCTCTTAATTAAATGTTTTTACCTGTTTTATATTCTTTTTCATTTCAAGAATACTAGCTGGTAAAAGACTGTTTTTGTACAGGGGTAACGGTAGAGTAGACTTTTGGTAAAGGCTGATGTCCTTGGCCTCGCCGAATATCCCGATGGAAAATCTATATATTTATTTTCATGGCTCAATGTAACCCGGAAAATACTCAACGTACCAAGGAAAGAGACATTTAAATTTTACTGCTTGAATTGGTCCGGTATAAACTTACAAATTCACATACATTTAAAAAAAAGGTAAAAATGACGCATTCAACTTTTAAGGAGATAGAGCTCCACATGCAGCTATAGTTCTTAGTACAGCGGGTGCCCAACAAAAAAAACAAAACAACCAAACGTTAGGGGGTCTATTACTGCTAAGTTCAGTCATCGTTCAACCACTAGCTGTCCTACCCAGTGTGTGGCCATAAGACAGGATATTTTAGGGAATCACTGCCAAGATTGCATGGGAGGAAATTAGTAATGGTTAATAAAATCATCACAGGAGAGAGGGTCAATCCCTCTGGACACACGAAGCACCGGCCAAGGCGCTAAAAAAGATCCCTTGACGAGCAGCCAGAGTTAACAAAAAAGTTATCTGGCTACCACCAGTTCTGTGGATTAAGTGCTGCTTGCTGCTGACAGCTGGCAGGTGATGGTTGACTGTCCCCTTTGTTTTGAGGGGCAAGTTTTCCCAGTGCAAGCTAGTCAGAAGCTGGCAGGCGGGCTCATAGGAGGGTGAAAAACAATGGCAGACACTGGCTCAACCAAAAAGGCTCCTCTATGAAGGAAAAAACGAAGTCAATTCCCATCTCAAAATGTCACATGCGGGTGGCAACAATGTCGCATATATATATATATATATATATATATATATATATATATATATATATATATATATATATATATATATATATATATATATATATATATATATATATATATATATATATTATATATATATATATATATATATATATATATATATATATATATATATATATATATATATATATATATATATATATATATATATATATATATATATATATATATATATATATATATATATATATATATATATATATATATATATACATATATATATATATATATATATATATATATATATATATATATATATATATATATATATATATATATATATTTATTTATATTAGCCAGTCCTTGAGAACCTTGTGCCCTTAGTTTCGACTAAGCAATCTGGGTCAGCCATAATACTAATAACAGTGGCTCAATGTGGCGACACTGACAAAATGACCTAACGACATCATCATTTTGATACAACTAAAAGAGAAATCTTACAAAATCACAGTTTTTGGGTAAAAATAGAGCTAAGATTTGCCCAAGAGGAGGGGGGAAGATTTTTCTTTTTAGATGTCTTTGGTACTATAAGATACATGCTCAGTTTTTTATGGGGACAAGAAAGAAAAATAACACTGGACAATTTTACAGATTTTCCTAGAGAAAATTCCCTTCCATCCAGTGAGTAAATTTATCCCTAATAATATCTTTTGATTATCTAAGTGTTCGGTAAATATTGTAAGGAGCCGCGTCAATTATTAGGTCTGCATTGCCCCCCCCCCCCAAAAAAAATACGTTATAGCCAAATAGTTAAATTCGCTGACTTTTTGTCACTTCCTTACGGTTGATTGGGTCTTAAGCCCGAGCTAATATGCCCTGGTTTCACTCCAGTTGCTTGTCTAAGTTAACACTTCAGCAATGGAACAGAAGGATTAGGTCCGAGCTATAAGAAAAAAGCAGAACATAGGAAAAAGGAAGCTAAAAGAAAGTTGCAGCTTTTGAAAAAAGAAATGTCAGCCTCTGTATTCTGATTAAACATTTGGTGGTAACGAACTGTAGTAAGGAGCGACCCGGCTCAATAGTAACCAAAACTCTAAAAAACGGGATTTTGATACCAATAGTTACATCAAAAGAATCGAATTCGCATTCATAATGTTGATTTAAATATATAAGTTTCATCAAGTTTATTTTTACCCATCAAAAGTTAAGAGCCTGATAAAGTGTGCCTTATTTTAGAAAATAAGGAGAAACACCCCTTAAAAGTGATAGAATTTTAACGAAAATCACACCATCCAATTCAGCGTATGAGAGAGCCGTACAGTAGAAGTCTCAATCCCCTATCTACAAAAAAAAGGAATTTTGTATTTTTTGCCAGATCACGGGTCACGGGTGCGTGTTTATTTGCTTTTTTGTTGTTTTTTCCCAGGGGTGATCGTATTGACCCAGTGGTCCTACAATGTCGCGAAAGGACTCATTCTGACGGAAATGAAAAGTTCTAGTGCCCTTTTCAAGTGGTCAAAAAAATTAGAGGGCACCTAGGCCACCTCCCACACTTACTTTTTAACTAAGTCAACGGACCAATTTTGAGATAGCCATTTTATTCAGCCAAGTCGAAAAACCTAAAAACTATGTCTTTGAGGACTATTTCCGCAGTCCCCGTGGGAGGGGCTACAAGTTACAAACTTGTTTACTGTTTGAACACTATTTACATATAGTAATGGTTATTGGGAAGTGTACAGACGTTTTCAGGGGATTTTTTTGGTTGGGGGAGGGGGTTATATGGGGTGAACTTTCCATGGAGGAATTTGTCATAGGGGAAGAGAATTTCCATGAAAAGGCGCAAAATTTTCTAGCATTAAAAAAAATGAAAAAATAAATATGAAAAAGTTTTTTCAACTGAAAATAAGGAGCAGCATTAAATCTTAAAACGAACAGAAATTATTACGCATATGAGGGGTTCACCTCCTCCTAATACCTCGCTCTTTACACTAAATTAATTTTAGTAATTTCAACTATTTATTCAACGGCCTTTGGGATTCAGGGGTCATTCTTAAGGAATTGGGACAAAATTTTAACTTTAGTGTAAAGAGCAAGGTATTGACGAGGGGGAGAACCCCCATATATACGTAGTAAAAACATGCGAATATAGAAGTTCGTTACATAAGTTAATTCGTAAGTTACGCATATTTTTACAAATAAATGCGTTTCATAAAAAATTAAAAGTTCTAGTTGCCTTTTTAAGCAACCAAAAAATTGGAGGGTAACTATGCCTCCTCCCCAGGTCCTTTTTTTCTCAAAACCGTCCGATCAAAACTATGAGAAAGCCATTTAGCTAAAAAATAAATTAATATGCAAATTTCGTTTTAATTATTCATGTGCGTAGAGCCAAAATCAAAATATGCATTAATTCAAAATCGTTCAGAGAAAGTAAGGAGCGACATTAAAACCTAAAAAGAACTGAAATTACTCCGTATATGAAAGGGGCTGTTCCCTCCTCAACGCCCCGCTCTTTACGTTAAAGGTTTTTACTGTTTTAAAAATTAGAGTTGAGAGAAAGAGTCAAACTTTAGCGTGAAGAGCGGTGCGTTGAGGAGGGAACAGCCCCTTTCATATACGGAGTAATTTCTGTTCGTTTTAAGTTTTAAAGTCGCTCCTTTCTTTCAGTTAGAAAAAACTTGTTTTTTATTATTTAATCTTAACACTGACCCATGACCCTGCAAAACGTTATTCGTATCGTTTTAAGCCCTCTCAATACAATAACGGGCTAAATATAAAATGGTCTTCCCCAAAGAAATAATTTTATACCTCTAACTCCATGTTTTTGTTGTGTGTTAGCTTTTATGTTAGCTTTTATCAGACAGTCTTGGCTGAACTTTTCGTTAAAATGAATGAACCTTTTTATCTTGTAAAATGTTAGCTTTTATCAGACAGTCTTGGCTGAACTTTTCGTTAAGAAGTAATGATGCCAAGGCTATTTTAAAATAAAAAATGGATTTTTAACTGAGAACTTTTATTGTAAGTGTTTTATTGTTTTTTATTTTTTCTTTGCTGAAGACGGCCCTTAGATATAGGGCCGAAATATTCAAATAGGTTTTGTTGGTTCACTGTCTTGGGAAAAAAAGTCCTCATTATTCTCTCTTTTGTTGTTGTAGAAAACAGTTCATGGTCCCAGAAAGTAGCTTGGCTTTTTTTTGGAAGTTTTTGCTTATGCTTCAGAAACAAACAGAGAATTTCAATTTCAAAATATTTCTAGCCATCAGTGCATTAGGGAAAACATACAGGGGGATGCTTTAGCTGGAAAGGAAACCCAGTCACCCGTATCCAGCTGTCAGGGATCATAGATGCAGCAACGGCTGTCACCTAGTAAAGAGCGAGCCATAGACCATTGTAACCAAAAGTTTTCCATTAAGAGACTGTCTGAGAGCAAGGCTTTTCAAACCTATGAAGTCCTTCCTTCCCCTTACCTTAAGAGTGCACAACACATGATAAACAATAGGGATTGATGTATACCAATCTTTATCCGTGAATGAAAATAGAATATGAGTCTCACGTCTTCACCATATTGTCGAAAATTGCCCCATCTATTCCGTCTCTGAGCTTTGAGTGCATATCCATCCATACAATTTAAAGAAAATGTTGAAACTTTTTAATTTGAACATCGAGCAAATAACCCAAGAAGATCTATCCAACGATGCAGAGAAGAGAATGTTCCGGCATATCATTTCAATGCTAGCAATGCTCAACGTAAATATATTTGTGGTTTCGTCAATAACAAAGGGATACGGAAAAATGGTCCTCGAATCGAACGAGACTAATTGAAGAGTTTGACACAGGTAGTTATGAAGTAGGTTTTCAGGAAACTCAATCGTTTTTTCACTCACTACAGACCCAAGAACAAAGACAATCCCAACAGTACAAGCGTGGGACCAATTCACTTTAACATCTCTAAAAGCAGTGGTGGAGTCAGCAGACGAAAAGATAGCATGATGTCCATAGGACCTACAGTGACTACATAGGGTTTGAGCAAGCTTATGTCATTCTTGACCACTGAGTTGTTTTTATAACTTGGCAATGTAATTCGATCACTAAGAGTAAATGGACTGCTCTGATGTTCTCCATTCCTACTACCTCCAACTCAGTGTAAATTCATGCCTGCATACATTACACAATAGTGAGGAGAAAACCTATAATAAAATAAGATAGAAAGTAAAAACTTGCAAATAGAGGGTGGCAAAATTGGTTAAAAAGGATCATGGTCATTTCGAAAATGGAACACGCAAGCATCGTTTTTTTTTAGACCAATGCGCTTGGGCACTCTCAATGGGCATGCGCATCTATGGTGGGCATTGAATACTATGCCAGGAGTGTCAAATTTAAACCAGAAAAAATCATGAAATACTAGTTGACTGGACGAAAGGGATTGTGTGACATCACTTTCAACTAATCCTTTTCCACTGACTCAAAGTTATTGTAAGAGAAAGTGATATTCTGTCTTTACTCAAAGCATTACTGACAGCCAAAGAAAACAACTCTGTCGAATAAAATCAGAGTTTCAAGATCTTTGTGGTTCGAAGTTCACACTTCTGGTACAGTTTCTAATACCTACTATACTACTATAAATATGTATGCGCTCCCACGGTGCACAAGCACACTGGTCAAAATGGTAACATTTGCGTGTCATAGAAATAAGACTTGTGGATAACGTTCACACCCTGAAATCGAGGTAAAGATTTAGCAATATTTTGAACTCGCTTTAAACACGTTCTAAGAGCGCCTAATTCACTTAATATAATAAAACAAAAAATAAAAATTTAGTACAATAATCCAATTAAATAAAAAGTCAGGTTCGGTATAAAAATTAAGCACCAAGTCCATAAAATATAATGCACAAAATATTGTGTCAAAAGTTAAAACAAACTTGAAACTTCAAGTGATCGATATCAAACCTAACGTGTATAAAAAAAACACGAATTAAAAAAAAATGAGGGAGAGGGATTGATTCACTTGCTTACACATAAGTAATATAGAGGACAAAGGTCCTCCTTGATCCTTCTACAGAGTATTCTATTAGGCCAAAGATGTTTGATAAGGAAAGCCAAGACAGGCAAGGACTAGGGGGGAGAAAATTACTAGAGAAAACTGAACTTGTTTGGCGGTTTATGATTAGCACTATTAGCAAAGCGGAAGTAAACTGTTGTCCTCCTTTCCTCGAGAGTAAGAAAACTGGTTCTACAAAGAATAGGGATGCTAACTTCCAGAAGAGCTCTTGCTAGGTGAACTTGTAAAATTCCAATATGTATATTGGGTTCCCTTTAGAGGGACAAGGATGGAGACCTTCAAAAACCCCAAATCACTGGAATAGCTCAAGTCGTTTACGCCTAGCTTATCATAATGGGACCTAAGCCTGCATCTTCCATATTCAGTTTTGCAATGTTAGTTAATCAGAAATCCAAAAGTTAAATATAATTTCCTGCAAATCATACTCATGGCTGTACTAAGGAGGTTTCAGCAGGGAGGGGGTGGTATTCTAGTGACTGGTCTCACTCGAACACATAATCCAACGAAACATCATAATCCAAGAAACAAAAAATGGAATTCTATTAAAATCAATAAGGAAATGTGTTAAAATCTGCAGCGGAAGAATTTCCTGACAATGTTATAAAATTAGAAAAACACCAAGGTTTGCATTAAGTAGGATTGAGTAGAGTAAACGGAAAGTACAAACAGAAACTTGACCCTAAAACAGTTGCAGGGGCGTACTGGGGGACAGAGCTACCCCCCTTCACAGAAGACGCTTCTGTAGCAAAGTAATGCTATAAATGGTAAAGAAGAACTTGATATTTTCACAAGTTATAAAATCCCCTTTTCAAATTTAACAAAAAAAAGTCAAAAATAGCAAATCTGTTACTTAAAAAAACATGCTGGTGTAATATTGGATTTGTCATTGTCTTTTAGCATTTCAATAAATCCATATAGAAGAAACCAGAAACAAAATGAAAGTAGAATACCCCCCTCCCTCCAAAATAAATATTGTTGGGCCTTAGTCACACCCCCCCCCCAGAAATGCTGGGAACAAATGAACAATAATAGATGTATAAATTCATAAAAGGAGTCGAAAAAGACAAAAATCACAAGCATGATGGTTAGCAAAGAATCAGGATAAAAACCGTCAGCACAAACCTTCACTAGGAGTTCCTTGTCCAGTATAACTCTGTAGACGTCTTAAATTTTCCCTCAAAACAGATGCCTTGTCCATATTCATTTTGAAATCTAGAAAATTTCGAGACTATCATACAATTAAATTGACCCAACTTTAAAAAACGCAGCCACGGGGAGGATTAAAATAGTCTATTGTAAAGTTTTTTGAGGATATCCAATCTAAGGAAAGTCTGATCAAATAAATTAGGGAAATATGGGGATTTGTGTAGAAGATACATATTTTTCAAGAAGGCATTAACCTTCTGAAACAAGAGCTAAGAGCTCATATGGCACTTGTGACGAGGCAAGAAGAGCTAAGAGCCAAGAGCTCATATGGTATGAGCTCTACCAAAATCCCAAGAATCAATAGATTGACTTAAAAGGAAAATCAGAGGCTTAATGCCGGTCGGGATTTAAAATATGAGCTCTGAGTCAAGATGTCCTTCTAAATATCAAAATTCATTAAGATCCGATCACCCACTCGTAAGTTATAAATACCTTATTTTTTCTAATTTTTCCTCTCCCTTTAGCCCCCCAGATGGTCGAATCTAGGAAAACGACTTTGCCAATTCAATTTGTGCAGCTCCCTGACACGCCTACCAATTTTCATTGTCCTAGCACGTCCAGAAGCAGCAAACTCGCCAAAGCACTGAACCCTTCCCCCAACTCCCCCAAAGAGAGCGAATCCAGTACGGTTATGTCAATCACGTATCTGTGACATTTGCCTATTCTATCCACCAAGCTTCATCCCGGTTCCTCCACTCTAAGCGTTTCCCCCCTCCAGCTCCCCCCAATGTCAACAGATCTGGTCGGGATTTGAAATAAGAGCTCTGAGACATGAATTCCTTCTAAATATCAAATTTCATTAAGATCCGGTCACCCGTTCTTAAGTTAAAAATACCATAATTTTTCTACTTTTTCCAAGTTAACTCCCCCCAGCTCCTCCAAAGAGAACAGATCCGTTACAATTATGTCCATCACGTATCTAGAACTTGTTCTTATTCTTCCCATCAAGTTTCATCCGATCTCTCCACTCTAAGCGTTTTCCAAGATTTCTGTTTCCCTCCTCCAACCCCCTATGTTCCCAGATCCAATTCGAGTCGAAAATGGAGCATCTGAGACATAAGATCCTTCTATATATCAAGTTTCATTAAGATCCGATCACCTATTCGTAAAATAAAAATACCCAAATTTTCACGTTTCCCAACAATTCCGGTTTCTCCCTCCAACTCCCCCCAATGTCACAGAATCTGGTCGGAATTTAAAATAAGACCTTTAAAGCACAAGATCCTTCTAAATATCAAATTTCATTAAGACCTGACCACCCGTTCGTAAGTTACAAATAGCTCATTTTTCCAAATTACCCCCGAATAAGAGCGGATCCGGTCCGGTCATGTCCGTCACGTATCTTAGACTTGTTTTTTTTTTCTTCCCATCTAGTTTCATCCTGATCACTCCGCTTTAAGTATTTTCTAAGATCCCCCCCCCCCCCAATGACGCTGGATCCGGTTGAGATTTAAAGATCTGAGTTATGAAGTCCTTCTAAATATGAAGTTTCATGAAGATCCGATCACTCCTTCGTAAGTTAAAAATACGTCATTTTATCTAATTTTTCAGAATCAACCCCCCCCCCCCAATTCCCCCAAATAGAGCGGATCCGTTCCAATTATGTCAATCACGTATCTAAGACTTCTGCTTATTTTTCCCACCAAGTTTCATCCCGATCCCTCCATTCTAAGCGTTTTCCATGATTTTGGGTCCCCCCCACCAAACTCCCCCCAATGTCACCAGATCCGGTCGGGATTTAAAATAAGAGCTTTGAGACACGATATCCTTCTAAATATCACGATTACCCGTCCGTAAGTTAAAAATACCTAATTTTTTCAGAATTAACCCTCCCCCCAACTACCTCAAAGAGAGCGGATCCGTTCTGGTTATGTCAATCATGTATCCAGGACTTGTGCTTATTTTTTCCCACCAAGTTTCATCCCGTTCCCTCCACTCTAAGTGTTTTCCAAGATTTTAGGTTTCCCCCTCCCAACTCCCCCAATATCACCAGATCCGATCGAGATTTAAAATAAGAGCTCTGAGACACGATATCCTTCCAAACATCAAATTTCACTAAGATCTGATCGACCGTTCGTAAGTTAAAAATACTTCATTTTTCTATTTTTTCCGAATTAACCGGCCCCCCACTCCCTCCCCCAGGTGGTCAAATCGAGAAAACTATTTCTAATTTAATCTGGTTCAGTCCCTGATACGCCTGCCAAATTTCATCGTCCTAGCTTACCTGGAAGTGCCTAAAGTAGCAAAACCGGGACCGATAGACAGACCGACAGAATTTGCGATTGCTATATGTCACTTGGTTAATAGTAAAAAATTATTATTATTATTATTATTATGTCATTTGGTTAATACCAAGTGCCATAACAAAAAAAAAAAAAAATTATACTATAGACAGTAATAAAAATACTAATGTCACAACACGGAAGGTAATTTAAAAAGGAATTAAAGTATCAAGTTCAATTAAGCTTGAATATCATTCAACAAACCGTAAGAGCAGCTGACTTAAGCATACAGGTTTATTATTCTGAAAAATATAAGAATTCTTAACTAGAAAGTATTTTATAAATGGAACGATCAATTAGCACTAAAATAACAGGTAAACATTTTAGATGTGTTTTAGCTAAAAGAATGAGTCAAGATTTAGGTAAACTATACTAACCAATAAATATCAAAAGATAAGGTCAACGGGTCAACCTCTTTCCTAAATTAAATTAAAAAAAAAGTTTTCCAACTGAAAGTAAGGAGAGACATTAAAACTTAAAACGAACAGAAATTACTCCGTGTATGAAAGGGGCTGTTCCCTCCTCAACGTCCCGCTCTTTACGCTAAAGTTTGACTATTTCTCTCAATTCTACTTTATAAAACAGTAAATAACTTTAGCGTAAACAGCGGGACGTTAAGGAGGGAACAGTCCCTTTCATACTTACTTTAGCGTACTTATACAATACTTTAGCGTAAAGAGCAAGGTATTTAGGAAGAGATGAACCCCCCATGTGCCTAATAATCTCTATTCGTTTTAAGTTTTAATGCTGGTCCTTACTTTCAGTGGAAAAAAATTATTCATATTTATTTTTTCATTGTTCTTTTTTTAAATAGTGCTAGAAAATTCTGCGCCCCCTTCATGAAATTTTTCTTCTCCCATGACAAATTCCTCCAAGGGAAGATCATCCTACGTAGCCCCCTCCACTCAACCCCCCCCCCCTCCCCAGCCAAAAATCTTCCTGAAAAGGTATGTACACTTCCAAATAACCATTACTGTATGTAAACGCTGGTTAAAGTTTCCATCTTGAAACCCTCCGCCGGGGACTGTGGGGGAGTAAGTCAGCTCCAAAGACATAGTTATAATGTTTTTCGACTATGTTGAACAAAATGGCTATCTCAAAATTTTGATCCATTGACTTTGGAAAAAAATGACAGTGGGGGCCTAGGTGCCTTCCAATTTTTTTGGTCACTTAAAAAGGGCACTAGAACTTTTAACTTCTGTTAGTATGAGCCCTCCCACAACATTCTAGGACCACTTGGTCGATACGATCATCCCTGGAAAAAAACAAAACAAAAACAAACAAATAAACACGCACCCGTGATCGGTCTTCTGGCAAAAAATATTAAGTTCCACATTTTTGTAGATAGGAACTTGAATCTTCTACAATAGGGTTCTCTAACACACTGAATGCGATGGTGTGATTTTGGGTGATCCTATGGTGATCCTATAGCTTTTAGGGGGTGTTTCCTCCTATTTTCTAAAACAAGGCAAATTTTCTCAGGTTCGTAACTTTTGATGAGTAAGACTAAATTTAATGAAGTTTATGTATTGAAAATCAGCATAAAAATCTGATTCTTTTAATGTATCTATTAGTATGATAATTCCGTTTTTTAGAGTTTCGTTTACTATTGAGCCGGGTCGCTCCTTACTACAGTTTGTTACCACGAACTGTTTGATAAAAATGTTCTGTATCAATTTTAAAATTCTGTATCAATATTAAATATACGAAGTATTACATGTCTTAAATGGGTTCAGTAGAGGGTTTTGTTACACTGATTGTCACCAGCTTTCATTGCTTCTTAAAATAATAATAATAATAATAATTAGGAAATAAGATGAACTTTGAATACTACATTAGAACATAATATATAAAAAAAAACACAATTAAAAATTTTTATTTCCCCAAAAGAGTAGAACTCATAGAGCTGAGAAAAAGCAAACACTGAAGATGCTTAAAATTTCCCTAGATGATCACATGCCATAAGTACACAAAGATAATTAAAAAGAAGGAAATCATAATAAGCAAAGAAAGAGTAAGGTTTTTAAAACGAAATTTTCAATTTAAGCCATTTATTTAATTTTAACTTAGTAAAAACATAAATTATATTCCAAGCATTATGTTTGGTTATACAGTGTATAATTAAGCTTAACTCATAACAAAACAAGCTACCTTAATAAAAATGGGGTTGTCAGCTGCTCATATATTGTTTAAAGTAAAGTGTCATTAGTACTCTATTCAAGACAATATATAAGGAACATGCACACGCGCAGGAAAAACAAAAACAAAAAAGAAACATCAATCACAGTTCTAAGCACAAAAATCCTCAAAATAAACCCCTAATAACAGTTGATTTAGTTTTACATTAAAAAGTCTTTTATTGTTGTCATTCTTTTTCTCTTTTTACATCTCTTCCGTTCAAAAGTATAAGACAGTCCATTGGCTACTCAAAACTTTCAATTCGAATAATCTATTTAGTTTCCACTCTAAGTAACAATACTCCAACCTTAGGTGCGGGGGGGAGGGAGTTTCAAAGTGTGGCAACAGAAAAAGTTCATGTTTGCGCGGTAATTTTGCTCATTTCGAATTTGGCTTCATTATTTACTCCAGATTTAAGTTATCTTCAAAGTAATTTCTCCTATTTTAGGCTTTAATGTTTATGTAAGCTAATTTTTGCTCATTTTAACTTTCAATTAACTATTTCTTTTCATGAAAAGCCATAATATTTAATGTAATAATAATTAGGGATAGTACAAAAAATTCCTGTTTTGCTCCTTATCCCTCCTCTCACCTCAGTTTACAAACACAAGACTTTGAAATGAATCTTATATTGGAACTTGGAAGACACCATTTATTTTGTTAGAAATGTGCATTTTTAACCTATTGCCTAAGCTTGATAAGAATTGTGTATAGAATGTTATTATTACAAAGTGCTGTTAAGAACTTCCGACGCAATGACTTTTACATATACTACAATGACTTTCCCATATGATCTTTTGCTGGAAATCATGATTAGAGCTATCCCCAGTTTCATTTTAAATTTGACTTGTTTTATTTGTTTGTTTTTCTCTCTGTTTTTTTTTTCATTATTCTTCTGTTAATGGAGGGCTTCTGAGTATGTTAAATCACTCTTAGGTTAATAACTGAGAAATGCCTGAGTCATCAAATACCTTTAGTCCTCAATTTTATTGAATATGAAAAAAAAACTTTTTTGCATGCCGACCAATGGTGTGCGTTGAGCAGGTACCTATCTCCTGATTTGATGCCTTCAGCCAGGGGTACAATGCGTAGTTGGGGGAAAATCATCCGATGCTTCCTCTTTTTCCCCCAGATTTCTCCAGGTACCCATTTAGAGCTGGGTCGACTCTGGCTGAGCTTACAGAATCACGCCAATTGGCCCCATCCCAAACCAAATAACTAGTGACATCAGGACTAGGATTAGTTTGTATTCTATTTATTATAGACAAGATTAAGATTCCTTGTAGATGATTATTAAAGGATAAACATTGTTTTGAAAAAATGATGTTTAAAAATGTAGAAAAATATGAGGGTTGTACAAATATTATTAAATAAGTAAATTAGAAGATTTTAATATCAACAAAAAAGTCAAAACGTCGCGTGAAGTGAAAGAAGATATAAGCGAGCAGTATTATAAATCCAATTTTATTTCACTGATAGGGAAGTTTCTTTGTTTGAGCTGTAAACCAACTTTTACAGTTAATTCATGTAGCTAAAGGAAATTTTTCGTATCCTGCAATCCGAGTCGAACTTTTAAAAGCTTAATTTTATCATCTCAATTTGCCATAAACCACAATATTTTGCTGAAACTATTATGAACGGTTATTCCTACCTGGAACCCAGTGAATGAGCATTTAATGACAGTTTGCTTTGTCTCCAACTACACAAAACTGACTATATTCGCATGTTATGCACCAACAAATGAAGCTGATGATGACGAAAAGAACAATTTCTACAAAATGCTGCAGGCAGTTACTAAGGATGTTCCAAGCCACGATTTAAAGTCTGTCGTTGGTGATCTAAGTGCCAAAGTTGGTGCTGATCGCCAGTATTGTCCAGAAGTGCTAGGTTGTCACAGCATTGGAGAAATGAACGAAACTAGTGTACTTCTTGTGGATTATGTGCTGAGTAACGATTTAGTAATAGGTGGGACTTTGTTCGAGCATAAGAAAATTTATAAATACACATGGATGTCCCCAGACAGTCAAACGAAAAATCAAATCGAAACTTCCTTATATCAAGACGTTTGAGAACACCCTGCTTGATGCACGTGACTTTCAAGGAGCTGACGTGAACTCAGATCACATTCTTGTGGTAGCTGAAATGTGATTTAAGCTAAAAACTCAGAAACAAAAAGCCAAGAAGGTTTTCAAACAATTTGACAGCGACAAGTTGAAGGATCAGGATACACGCAGAGGTTTCTGCATATCTCTGCAAAACAGATTCGAAGCCTTAAACGCACTTGGCGATGTCATAAGTGTGGAACGTATCTGGGCCTCAATCAAGAAAACCTAGCATGAGGTGGCCAACACAACCAACTGACAACACCTGAGAATAGACAAGGAAATGTAAGGACACCAAAACAGCTATCCTGAGTTCATCAAGCCCTGATCAAAAAGAACGGTTACAGTTCTGCTATAATAAGGAAGACAAAGCTGTCAAGAGAAGTGCAAGACGAGACAAGAGAAAAATTATTCAGGAAAAAGCAGCATGTGCTGAAGAAGCTGCCGAAAAAAGGGACTCAACGATGATATATCGTTCGACAAATGAGATAGTCGGTAAGAAAGCAAACCAGTCGTCTCTGATGGAGAGCTAATCTCTGACCCCTAGAAAGCTGATGAAAGACGGGCATCACATTTCAAGAAAATCTTAAATAGACCACGATCTGACGACCAAGAAATAATACCTGACACACAATTTTTACAAATTGACATAAGTGCTGACCCTCAAAGCGCCAAAGAATTAATATTAGCTACGAAAAAGCAGAAAAATGGGTGTACACCAGAAAATGATAGAATCACAGCAGAAATGCTAAAGGTATCCCTTTTGAGCCTGTATTACTTTATTGACTGTTCTTCTAGTGAACATCTGGAATGGTGAGAAAATCCTAGTTGACTGGACTAGAGGAATTCTAGTGAGACTCTTCAAGAAGGGAGATGCCCTAATATAGGGTAATTGGAGAGGTATCAATAAAACATCAGTTCCTAGCAAACTATTAGCCAGAGTCATACTGCATAATCTAAGAGCCCCTCTTGGCTCGCACCTCAGAGAAGAGCAGCATGGATTCCGGCCTGATAGATCCTATTCTGATCTAATTTTCATCCTCCGAATAATGGCGGAGGAGTCTAGAGGATGGAACAAAGAGTTCTAGCTACTGTTCACTGATTTTGAAAAAGCGTTTGAACATATTGGATGAGATATTTTATGAAGGATTTTAAAGCATTATGGAATACCTGAAAAACTAGTTAAAACGGTAGTAGCCCTCTATGAACATAGCGAATGCTAAGTGTTAAACAGGGATGCGTTCTACCTCTGTTTCTATTTGTAATCATAATGGATAATGTTCTACGGCAGTCATCAGGCTCTGGAGGAAAGATTAGCAGCAGGCAAATCTCGGATCGTAAATGCTCACTACACTTAAAGCTACGTCTTCTAAACAGCAAAGTGATGTCGATCCTCCTTTACGCTAGCGAGTGCTGAAACTAAATATACAGCTAGAGAAGCGTGCCCAGGCGTTTGAGAATATGTGTCTTACAAGACTCCTTAATATACTGTGGCAGGACAGGAAAAGGTCAAAAATATAGAAGTTCGTCAATGAACTGGTCAGCCTCATTACTGATCTCCTGAAGCAAAAGAGATGGAACTACCTTGGTCACGTCCTTTGAATGCCCAACCGACGAAATTGACGAATTGAAGGACCGACTTCCAAGAACCGTATAGGAGTGGCAACCAGAGGAGAGGTGTAGAAGAGGTCGACCGAAGCATACCTTGAGACAACAGTACAACTGAGACCTGAAGGCAGCAGAGCTGTCACTTTGATCGCAGTTTGAGGACGTCACTGCTGCAGCTCTGCTTCGAGAGGTCTGGCAAGGCTTTGTAGACGCCCTATGTGCCACACGAGTCTCTGGAGGAACTAAGGTCTAAGGTGAGGTTTAAGGTATTCCTAGCCTTAGCAACCTAATCAAAACTATTATGTAATCACTTTTGAAGATAATTTGCTATATCCACTATTCAATTAAATTATTTATATAAAAAGTAACCCTCATAATAGAAATAATATACCAAATCAGCAGATATCTCTAACTGGGTAAGCCCCCCCCCCCCCTAATAAGAAGATAATCTTTCTGAGATTGACAGATATCCCTGTCAAGATCAAAGGTTTTCTTTATTTTGAGCACAGTTCTACTGAATTAAAAGTTGAAATTTAGTTAAGAAGTTATGTAAGCATCTAGAGTAGTGGGTCCTAACCAATTTTGTTGTTCCTATCAGATATTTTTTGTTCCTATCCACCCAGACATTTCTAAAATCCTGACTCCACTCAACATACAAATTTCGTTATTTAAAATTTTACATGTATTTCACCTGATGGAAACTTGAATTTAAAAATAAAAACAAACGACAGCAATATTTTCGCTTAGATGTATAGGCTGCATTTAGTTCTATGATTTTACTTGATAATATTGGATAAAATCAGAAGCTAGTGCTTCAGCAGTAACTGCAACCTAGTAAAGAACACACCACATATGATAGTAACCAAAATTGAAAAACATGTATTGAAAAAAAACAACTGAATACTGAAAAAATTGCCATTTGTAGCTGGTTCGGAACGGTAACTATTATCACAATTAGTCTTTAAAAAGTGTTACTTTGAAAAAGAAATTATGGGAATTTTGAAAAAAAGCCTGTCACCCTTAAAAAAAAAATTTGTCAAACTGAAACAATAAGTGCGCCATAAGAATTATTACCATTGCCAAAAATCCTGCACAGGAGACTTAGAGTCCCCTGACTTGAACAACAAGAAAAATTTTTTTTTTTTTACATTGGTAAAACTGATATGTTCTTTTTTCTCCCTCAGCAGCTAGCTGGGTCTAGTAAAGAAGGAATCTGAGGGAATCAGGGGGCAGAGTCATCCAAGTAGCATCATATCCCAGAGAAGCAACTTTTCAAAAGATATTTGTGTTAAATTATCTTGTCAGAAGATATATGTGTTATTTCATCCTGTATAATGAAGAAGCAGTTTTTTATAAACAATTTCATTTGATTTTAAAGGCTAAGTTTTGTTATCTATTAAAGCACGAGGCTATTATGATTTCCTGTCTAATGAATTAATGAAATGGAATCAGATTTACAAGTACTCAGATAAGTCCTTAAGTGTCTTTCTATGACGTCCCAGTTCCCTGCCCTGACAGTGGCCAAGAAAAAAAAATAATAATAAAAAAGACAATACATCAGTGCTACCCTACCCAAAAAATGTCCTTGTTTCCCAGGGTTGGGGGTTGTAACTTTTCTATTTGAGGTTTTCGACAATTGCAATTTTGATGTCTCTTTATCGATCACACGCCAACTGTGAAGGTTTTCACGTTATCTTTTGAAAATCCCCTAAATTGTTCTACCAAAAATGCCATTGCTAAAAGCCCTCTGAAGAAATCTTACAGTCTTCTTGCTGGCAAACAACCAGGAAAACCAATTTTTTTATGTGTCCTCTTTTTTTTCTTTTTTTTTCTCCTCTGCTAGCAGAGTCTAGAAAAGAACGAAACTATAACAAGCAAGAAGCCAGTAATAAATGAATAATAAAAAAAAACAATCGAAAAAACGTGGGTAATGTCAGCAAGGGGACAGAAAAGAAGCAGAAATGAAAAAAAAACAGATATTTCAGCAAGGAGATTTCACTAAGCTATCCTTAGTGCTAAAAAATTAACCTTCTGAAGCAAACTCCAACAGAGCAGAAAAAAAATAGAATAAAAAAAAAAAGAAAAAAGGCCAAGCCAGAATAAATGAAAAACCATTCAACAATTACATTGAGCAAGAATTCTTCTTAGCAATTAATTTAGCTTGCCTAATGAACAGATTTTCATTAAATCGTGTTCAGATTATTTTAATTTGAATGTTATTTTTAATATAACTTCAAAATAAATTATTACTTTAATCATTTTATATTAGGTTATTGTAAATTTGGTTTATAGGAATATCTCCAGTGTCTCCATTTAAAGCAATGGCTCTATTTATGTATTTTTTAAATTTCATTTTTTGCTTATTTTCTGGCGAAAATTCATTATACTTAGATTATATCAGATTAAATTTCATTACATTTAAAATAAAGTTCTTACTATAATGCAAGGAAATTTATTTTTCTTGAAAAAGAAGATTGATTTTAAGTCTTTTGTGTTTCTTTAGATTCATAAATTAATAATGAACATTTTTTGAGCAATAACAATGAGGAAAGGAGGACTTATGGGCAAGCCTGTATCCAGATGAAGGGAGGGTATTTTTACCCCCCCCCCCTAAAAAATAAAGAAGAAAAAGAGCTAAGAGCTCATATGGCACTTGTGACGAGGCGAGAAGAGCTAAGAGCCAAGAGATCATATGGTATGAGCTCTAACAAAATTCTATGAATCAATAGATTGATTTAAAAAGGAAAATAAGAGGCTTAATGCCGGTCAGGATTTAAAATAAGAGCTCTGAGTCACGATGTCCTTCTAAATATCAAAATTCATTAAGATCCGATCACTCACTCGTAAGTTATAAATACCTAATTTTTTCTAATTTTTCCTCTCCCTTTAGCCCCCCGGATGGTCGAATCTGGGAAAACGACTTTATCAAGTCAAACTGTGCAGCTCCCTGACACGCCTACGAATTTTCATCGTCCTAGCACGTCCAGAAGCACCAAACTCGCCAAATCACTGAACCCCTCCCCCCAACTCCTCCAAAGAGAGCGAATCCAGTACCATTCTGTCAATCACGTATCAAGGACATTTGTTTATCCTATCCACCAAGCTTCGTCCCAATTCCTCCACTCTAAGTGTTTTCCAAGTTTTAGGTTTCTCCCTCCCAAATCCCCCCAATGTCACCAGATCCAGTCGGGATTTAAAATAAAAACTATAAGACACGATATCCTTCTAAACATCAAATTTCATTGAGATCTGATCACCCGTTCGTAAGTTAAAAATATCTCATTTTTTCTAATTTTTCAGAATTACCCCCCCCCCCCCAACTACACCAAAGAGAGTGGATCCGTTCCGATTATGTCAATCATGTATCTGGGACTTGTGCTTATTTTTCCCATCAAGTTTCATCCTGATCCCTCCACTCTAAGTGTTTTCCAAGATTTTAGGTTTCCCCCCTCCAACTCCCCCCAATGTCATCAGATCCAGTCGGGATTTAAAATAAGAGCTCTGAGACACAACAAAATTCCAAACATCAAATTTCATTAAGATCCCATCACCCGCTCATAAGTTAAAAATACTTCATTTTTTCTATTTTTTCCGAATTAACCGCCCCCCCCACTCCTCCCCAGATGGTCAAATCGGGAAAACGACTATTTCTAATTTAATCTGTTCCGGTCCCTGATACGCTTGCCAAATTTCATCGTCCTAGCTTACCTGGAAGTGCCTAAAGTAGCAAAACCAGGACCGACAGACAGACCGACAGAATTTGTGATTGCTATATGTCACTTGGTTAATACCAAGTGCCATAAAAACAACTGTCCAACCAATAAAAAGTAAAAATAATGCATATAAACAAATTCTTGATATATTTTGTTTGAAACCACAACAAAAATTGTAGACCCGACTTCCTTCAAAAAAACACCCCCAGAACAAAAATCCTGGGCACTGTCTTTGTTTTGAGCAAGCATTAAATTCAGCTGATCGAAGAACCTTAACAAATGTCCCATTTTTGTATGGTATTAAATCATAAAAAAAGTTTTTTCAACTAAAAGTAAGGAGCAACATTAAAACTTAAAATGAACAGAAATTATTATGTATATGAGGGGACTACACCTCCTCAATACCTAGCTCTTTGTGATAAAGTTTTTTAAGTACTTTAAAAACACTTATTGTCCTAATTAGACGAACATAGTGCTTCAGGAGTTATCAAACAGTTTGTGGTAACAAACTGTCTTAAGGAGCAACCCATCCTAATAGTAAATGAAACTCTAAAAAATAGAATTTTTATACTAATAAATACATCAAAAGATTCGGATTTTTATGCTAATTTTAAATATATAAGTTTCATCAAATTTAGTCTTACCCATCAAAAATTACGAACCTGAGAAAATTTACCTTATTTCGGAAAATAGGGGGAAATTACTCCCTAAAAGTAATAGAATCTTAACGAAAATCACACCATCGCATTCACTGCATCAGAGAACTCTGCTGAAGAAGTTTCAAGCTCCTATCTACAAAAATGTGGAACTTTGCAGTTTTTGCCAGAAGACCTCTCACAGGTGTGTGTTTATTTGTTTGTTGTTTTTTTTCCCAGGGGTGGTCGTATTGACCCAGTGGTCCTAGAATGTCGCGAGAGGGCTCATTCTGACAGAAATTAAAAAGTTCTATTGCCCTTTTTAAGTGATCAAAAAAATTGGAAGGCAATTTTTCCCAAAGTCAACAGATCAAAATTTTAAGATAGCCATTCTGTTCAGCATAGTCAGAAAACATAATAACTATGTCTTGCAATGACTTACTCCCCACAGTCCCCAGGGGAGTGGCTGAAAGTTACAAACTTTGACCAGTGTTTACATACAGTAATGGTTATTGGGAAGTACATAGACATTTTCAGGGAAATTTTTTATGGTTTGGGGGTTGATGGGATGGGGCTACGTGGGAGGATCTTTCCTGATAGGAATTTGTCATGGGGGAAGAGAAATTCCATGAAGTCGGTGTAGGATTTTCTAGCATTATTTTAAAAAAAATGAAAAAATAAATATGAAAAAGATTTTTCAACTGAAAGGAGAACAGCATTAAAGCTTAAAACCAACCAAGATTATTACGCATATGAGGGGTTCATCTTCTCCTAAATACCTTGCTCTTTACACTAAAGTATTTTTAGTAATTTCAACTTTTAATTCTATGGCCTTTGTGATTCAGGGGTCATTCTCAAAGAATTGGGACAAAATTTAAGCTTTAGTGTAAAGAGCGAGGTATTAACGAGGGGGCAAACCCCCTGATAAACGTAATAAAATATACGAATATAGAAGTTCGTTACATAAATTAATTGGTAAGTTACATATATGTTTGACTAATAAAAACTTTTGTAAAAATTAAAAGTTTTAGTTGCCTTTTTAAGTAATCAAAAAACTGGAGGGCCATTAGGCCTCTTCTCCACCCCTTTTTTCTGAAAATTGTCCAGTCAAAACTAAGAGAAAGCCATTTAGCCAAAAAACAGTTAATATCCAAATTTGTTTTAATTATTCATGTGCAGAGAGCCAAAATTAAATATGCATTAATTCAAAACGTCTCACTCTTTACACTAAAGTTTGACTCTTTTTCACAGTTCTACTTTTTAAAACAATAAAAACCTTTAGCATAAAGAGCAGGACGTTGAGGAGGGTACAACCCCTTTCATATATGAAATAATTTCTGTTTGTTTTAAGTTTAAGCAAATCATGATTAGAATATTGGAAGTTACACTGATGACAGTGGTCAACTATGGTTCTGAAGCATGGGTGCTCCAAAAAACAGAGGAAGATTTGCTAGATGTTTTCCAAAGTAATTGCCTACAGATTGTTTTGGGTACCTGACTGACTGACCAGATTTCAAACAGTTGGCAGTATGAAAGTGTGGTTCAGTCCTGCTTTCTAGGTCTATAATGAGAAAAAGGTAAGATGGCTAGGGTATGTTCTGTGGATGAAGGATGACAGATTAGCAAAGACTGTCCTTTTTAGCCAACCATCAGGGGCTAAATGGAAAGCAGGTTGTCCATGGTTGGGGTGAGAGGATGTTGTAAAGAAAATTTAAGGGGAATGCAAGCTTCCTACAAGGGTGGCATATGGGATGCTTTGAGCAGATTGGGAGGGATGAGGACCATGCATAACTGTACTGGCCTTAGGTAGCTCTTAGTAGAAGAGTCTTAGTGTGGATCAGGAGTTCTTAGTATATGTAGTAGTCTAAATGTGAAACTAAGATCTTCAGGCTTTTTGGATTATTTTATTCACTGTCTTAATTAAAAGTTTGGAATGTGTTTCTACATTTTCATTTTATCTCTGTATAGTCTGGTATGTCACTTCTTGTATAGTTGCATGATTATAAATTTAGTAGGACCTATATTAATACAGAGGCCAAGAACTGCATCCCGAGGCAAACTCTTGGGGTCTGTGATGACTTCAAGAGTCATGACCCTAATCAAAACTAATGATCTTGAAAAAAAGACTTCAATATATCCTAAATTTTTTATCAAAGAGCATGCAAATATTAGAATGCTAACCAATCCCTGAAGTAATTTGCAACAGTTGCCTTGGGATGATTCTTATCAAAAACACAGCTTCAATATTCATCTTAAACACCAAACCAGGATCATTGCAGAAACATGAGAATACTATATAGACTGTAATCTACCCTCTAGGGATGCCATGAAACTATTTTTGCAAATTTTTCCAAAAATTACACTAGACATTAAGTTGGCTATGGTCTTATAGTCAACTTTAAGTTGGCTATTTGGTCTTACATTAGACCATAGCCAACATTAAGTTGGCTATGGTCTTATAGCCAACTTACAACAGCTTTCTGCAAATTGTAAAGTAGTAATTGTTTTCTGTAAATGTAGGGCAGTTTATATTATTTCTGTAAGCAAGGTGAGTATACTGCTTGATGCCTTTTTTCTTCCCAAATATAATAATTACTTCACTCAAAATTCAGTTCTAGCCCTTTATGATACAATCAAATATGATATCCTATTCTCTTGTTTTAGATACTGCTTGTTTTAATACTTTTAGATACACTGCTGTTAGCATCACTTAGAGAGGGAGCAAAGTATAGTGAAGCTGTAGTTGAAATGTGTTAAATATAATTATTCTGAATATAGTGGAGCATGAAATGTTGTTTGTAACCCTTTAATATAGGAAAAAAGAGATAAAAACACATAATCTTTGAGGGTCTGTAATGGGCTCAAAATTGCATTTCTAAGTGAAGCCACTATTGTATCTGCCCCAAGTTTACCTTATTTTATCAACATGTTTAATTCCCAAAAACCATAATTTTTCATTAATACCAAGAAATTTGTTGGTTAAGTTTTGATAAATTTGTAGTTGACAATATAGCCTAAATTAGCTAAAATGAATGTGAATACATAACTTAATGTATCTATTTCATAATTACATAATTGCTTCTGAAGAAAATTACATTTTGAGTGCTTAGAGGGCTAAAAGGATTCAAAACAGCACATGGTAACTAAAAGTTTAAATATGTGTTTCTAAAGAAACAAGCTAGTAAGAAACAAAAAATATTATTTGTAACTTACCTTGACCCATTCAAGAATAGCAATTATTATTTTCATTCATTGTATTTGCAGAAATTGTTGAAGAAACCCATCACAAATTTTGACAGTTTCCCTGTGATGTCATTTTTGAGGGGTTTCAGGTTATTTTAAAAAATTCGAGCAAATTGATTTTCAAAATAACCTAACATTTTACTGTTGAGTAAATTCAAGTGATAAAAAATTGTCATTTGTAGCTCATTTGGGAATGGTAATTTTTATTGTCCATAAGCTAGACAGTTTTTGTAGAATTCTAATTTAGCTACTTTTCACTATCTTTGAAAGCGGTAAGGCTATGAGAATCAAACTTTCAGGGATAAATCCAGGGCCAAAAATATATTCTGGGAAGGTATTAACAAGCTTCCATCTTAAGCCTCTTCTGATTCCTGAGTCTTAGAAATTTTCCTACTTGAAATTTTTACAAAATTGTTAACAAAACAATATTTTGCCTTAATTTTCAGTTATCAGTTTCTTTTTCTCTTGTTTTAGTTCTGAAAAAGCAATTCCTTTTATTTGGATAGAATCTTAAGCCACATCATTGTTTTTTTTCTAAATTTAGGAAATGCATTTGCAGATCTTTGAAACCCCATAAATTAGTTTAATCGTAGGTATTCATATAACTGACTTACCAATGAAGCGAACATACCATTTGATGCCTTTTTTATGCTCTTTACAAATATAACAATCACTTATATTGCAAATTCAAATTTATGCACTCTTTGACCTAACCAAACCTAACTATAAATAATATTGGCACTGAGAAACTGTAGTATTATCTTGTTGAAAACAACCAAGAGAACAGCACTGAGAATATGTAGTATTATTTTGTAAAAAAAAAAACAATAACTCATACTCTAATTGAAAATTTGTTATTTTTAAGACTTCAAAAAGTGCTTAAATTTGAGTTTACAATAGAAGTGATTATTATATTTGTAAAAAGCATAAAAAAGGAATTGAGTGGTATGTTTGCTTTATTGGTAAACCATTTATATGAACTGTGATACAATTACCAAAATTAGGACTGAGCAAAGTTGTGAAGCTGCAAACAGTTTTCTTGCAGTTCATTTATGGAGAAGATCTGTTTTGCAAGGTTTCACTTCCATAACGTAGATTTATAAAGGTAATCAAAGGTCAATGCCCTCTAGATGGGGAAGGAGTGGAGGTAGGCACTTCAAAATATCTTCACAAGAGATATTTTAGTCTGTAGACCCACCCCTGAAAGTTTCATTTCCATAGCCTAACCCCTTTCCTAGATAGGAAAAAGTAACTAAACTAGAATTTTACCCAATTTTAAGTATTTTATCTTTTGGAGTCTCCATAGGGGCTCAAACACTTATTCTCCCAGAAGTAATCATTGAATTATAAAAAAAAAAAAACATAAAAAAGGCACCACATGATGTATTCACTTTCATCCAGGTCAAATTTAGTAGTCAACTACAAATTACCAAACTTTTCTTAGTTTTGTACAAATCTAGGCTGGTAATTGTTTAGTTTTGTCAACAGCTGTCTCAACTGGAAACTATGCTGTGAAACAGCATAGTTTTCATACTATAGAACTTAGAAATACTAATTGTAGAAGTGAACCCATTTCTGATTGACCCTCCTCCTCCATTGGGCAAACTAAAAATGCATAAAGTAGACAGGGTTTTGAAGCCAAGCGAAAAGCTGGGGCTGTACAATATGAATGAAATTATATTTTAAATACTAAATCCAGTTATCATTGGTAATTTCTGTATAGAAGGAAGTTAAAAGATAATTATAAAACTTGCACATCCATTAATGTGAAAATCCAAAATCATGAACTTTTGAGTTTAAACTAGTCAGCAGTTTTAACAAAACCAAGGTCCAATTTTGAGTATCATTATGTATACAGCAGAGCAAATTAGTCCATGAGCCCCATGGGCAGCAGGGCAAGGTCTGTATTCTGATTGGTTGAATTATTAGTTAATGTTTATGACCTACTTTTTTAAGCCTTGTTTGTTATCTTCATGATGTTTTATCATTATGACCCTATTTGTTCCAGAAATTGTGGGTAGCAGTAATTGTTTAGTTTCATGAAAAGCTGTCTAAAGTGGGAACTATACTTTAAAGCAGCATAGTTTCTATACAATAGCAGTTAGAAATGCTAATTCTAGAAGTGGATCTATTTCTGGTTGACCCTCCTTCTCCATGGGGCAAACTAAAAGTGTGTAAAGTGGGCAGGGTTTGAAACCAAGGAAAAAGTTACCAATAAAGTGAACATATTACTTGATGCCTTTTTTTATGGTGTTTACAGATATAATAGTTGGTTCTAATGCCAATGCAAATTTAAGCACTTTTAACCTAACCTAACCTTATTATAAATAATTTTAGGACTAAAAAAATGTAGCACTATTTTTTCAAAAACAAACAAGAAAAGATGGCACTCAGAAAACATAGTATTATTTTATTGAAAATGAGCAATAACTCATACTTTAATTGAAAATTTGTCATTTTTAAGAGCCCAAAATGTGCTTAAATTTGAATTTGCAGTAGAAGCAATTATTATGTTCATAAAGAACATAAAAAAGGGCTTCAAGTGGTATATTCACCTTATTAGTAAGTCAGTTATGAACTGTTGTAACTTTCTTTAAAATTTGTCATTTTAAAGAGCTCAAAAAGTGATTAAATTTGAATTTGTGGTAGAAGCAATTACTATATCCATAAGGAACATAAAAAAAAGCATCAGTTGGTATATTCACTTTATTGGTAAGTCAGTTATATGAACTGTCATGATTTTACCAAAAATGGAGGTAAAATTATAGTGGTTCATATAAATGGCTTACCTATAAAGTGAACATATCACTTGATACCTTTTTTATGCTCTTTATGAATATAATAATTGCTTCTACTTTAAATTCAAATTTAAGCCCTTTTTAACCTCACCCAACCTAACCTTATAAATAATTTTAGCACTGAGAAAATGTAGTTTTATTTTGTAATAAATTGCACAGAGAAAACATAGGGTAATATTCTAGTTTAGTGACTTTTGGCCATCTTAGAAAAAGGTTAAGTTAGGAAAATGAAACTTTGGGGATGGGTCTACAGGCTAAAGTATATCCCAGGAAGGTATTTTAAAGTACCCACCTTTGCTCCTTCTCCCTCTAGAGGGCCCTGAAATTTGTCTACATGACAGGTCTATAACCATTGACATTTAGACAAAACAACATTTTACCTCAATTTTCAGTTACCAGTTGCTTTTTCTCTGCCTTTAGTTCTGAAAATGCAATTCCTGTTACTTGAGTAGAATTCTGAGTCATCTAAATTTGTTTTTCTTCAAAATTTAGGAAATGTATTTGCATATCTTTAAAACCTTATAAATTGGATTGAGCAATGTTGTGAATCTGAAAACGATTTTGTTGTACTTCATTCAAGCAGAAGATCTATTTGTAAGGTTTCACTTTTATAAAACATATTTTTGAAGACCAGGACCCTCTAGAGGGAGAGGGAGTGGAGGTAGGTACTTCAAATACCTTCCTGTGACTTAGTTTAGCCTTTAGACCTATCCCTGAAAGTTTTATTTTCCTAACCTAACCCTTTTCCAAGATAGCCAAAAGTCACTAAACTAGAATTTTACTAAACATAGTATTGTTTTGTTGGAAACAACAGATAAGTTGTACTTCAATTGAAAATTTCTTATTTTTAAGTGCTTAAAAAGTGCTTAAATTTGAATTTGTAGTAGAAGCAATTATTATATTTGTAAACAATATAAAAAAGGGATCAAGTGGTATGTTCACTTTATTGGTAAGTTAATTATATGAACTGTTATAATTTTTTGAAAATTCATCATTTTTAAGAGTTAAAAAAGTGCTCAAATATCAATTTAAGGTAGAAGCAATTATTATATTTGTAAAGAGCATAAAAAAGGCACCAAGTGGTATATTTGCTTTATATGAAAGCCAGTTATGTGGTTTGCTATAAATTTAAAAGTCAGTTAGGCCTATACAAATTGCTATAATTTTACCAAAATGAATGCAATTCTCTATTAAAGACAAAGAAACAATATATAATCATCAGCATCTTGCCATATGCAGTAATACACAGTTTAGACAGCTTGTGATGGAACTAAACAATTACCTCTAGGCCTAGGCCCACAGGCAGGACTAGCAGAAGGGACCATCAGGAGGGGGGGTTGCACTATCGTGCAATTAGCCTATTATATTTGAAAAGTGTACAAAAAGACACTGAGTAGAGTATTCACCTCGTCCCTTGGCTATTTCAATAGCCAACCACTGTAAATATTAACCTATTAGCAAGTTGTCAGAAGTAAAAGTAGGCTAGTAAAAATTTATCATCTATTTCTTAGCTATATCTCAATTGTCAGTCAACCTTTAGTTTTACCATCAAATTTACACTTACAAAGATACCTTCCTTAATAAATGAGCCAAATATGTGCTATTTTTCTTTTTGAATTATTGAAGCTCTTCTTCTTCTTCTTAACAGAGATAATGAGAATGAGGCTCTATTTCGAACATTTTCACTTCTTTTTTTCTTTGACTGTACTTATCTTTCTTTGCTTTTTTTATCTTTCTTTCTTTGCTGCTCCTTGATTTTACGACACGCCTGCTATCTTGAGAGTTTCTTTCAAATCTTGATAAAAATCTGCCCTCATCTTTCACTGTCATATCTTCCAGCAATTGGAAAATATTAGTGGGAAGCTTAAGAGCTTGAATGGCCATCCTGACATGGTTTCTCTCAACCATAAAATTTGGACAGTGGAATAAAATATATCGTGGTGTGTCAAATTTCCCCCCACAAACCCAACATACGTAGCGTCAATGCATGAAAATCGAGTGGGGCGGTAAAGTTTTTTTTTTCATTTTTGAATGAAGATACAAAAAACAGCACAAGATTGAGCAATCAAACCTAAAACAAGGGCTAGTGGCCGTTTCACTGGTCGGAGGAGTCGTCATCTACACAAATGCAGTTTCTTAACGTTCTCGTTTTGGACAGCAATGATCATGAAATCATAGGATCAGTCACTTCCCATTGTTAATCATAGATAGTCCTTCACTCGCCCTAATGCCAAGAAGAATCTTTCATTGCTGGCAGTGGCCTCATGCAAAGTAGGAACTATCTTCATGAGTTTTAGCACAGCAGAATAGGCAAATGGAAGGTTAGATAAAAATTTCAATAGCCTGTAGAAGATATAGTTTGGAAGCACCACATTTTGGAATGTGCAATTTTGCAGGATTAAAGCTGGGATTCTAGGGCAGAGTCATCGTTTCTGAGAATGCTTGATAATGACACTATACCATTTCGACTTTAAAAAATTTGAGAAAATCATGACTTGAATGGTCCAAAGCAGATAAAGTGACAAGCAGAGACATGTTTTGCATGACACGTCGATCCATTTTGCTCATGAAACGGTCTGTCACCTCGAAGTATAGAAATTTACTTGATTCTTATTGAACCGAATGACTAATGTTGCGTCTACGGGTTGCTGAATTTGAAAGATATTCTCTGAAAGAAACAAAAATAAAATGACTATTTTTGCTCTGAGCTCTAGTTTTAGATTCTGGAGACTTTACCTGGATACTATGTAGAACCGAGAAATCGGATATGTTAGTACTCAAGTTTTTTCTTTCGTTATCATTTATCAGCTTTTGGAGCGTCTCGTATGTCTCAGAAATAAGTGCAAGTACCTTAAAAATTAGCATGATTTCTGTTTGAAGTTGCTCTGAAAAACAATTTACAATGACTTACATTTTATGTAAAGTTGAGACAAGAAAGGAAGAGTTGATTTTATCCAGAAGTTGATAGAAGTTGAAGAATTTCTGTTTGAAGTTGCTCTGAAAAACAATTTACAATGACTTACATTTTCACATTTTATGTAAAGTTGAGACAAGAAAAGAAGAGTTGATTTTATCCAGAAGTCCTTTTAGTTCACACGCTGCCTTGCCGTCAGAGCTATTAGAGACTGCGGCAACAGCACAATCAAATCTGGTTTCCACCTTTGAAATGGATAATACACTGGGAATCCGCCAATAGTTCGTGTTGAGTCTTGCTGCATGAAATAAATACGTTAAGTCTTTGCACCATAGAGATAAATTCCAAAAACGGCTGATTTTTTTGGGCAAGGAGTGAAGCCAAGTTTGTGTGGCAACATAAGCAAAACTGCCTGAGGTACTTTCCCCCTAAGCTTTTCTTGAATTCCGTTAAATCTCGCACTCATGTCGTTTTCCATATTTTAAAACAAGGCGTTATTCCGTCAATTTAATTGGAATGCTCCGGGATAAGTAAAAAGTCCGACTATTCCAGAAAAAGTGAAAGTCATTGAAAAGTTACAGGGCTATAAACCCTAGTCAGAGATCGTAACAGCAGGAAGTGGCAGAGAGGAACCATTTTACACATTTCAAAACAAGGTGGTCTCCCATTGGTAGGTATAATTAGAATAATCCAGGATGGCGACAGAAGGGAACTTGAAAAAAAGCGCTGTAAACTAAAAGTGCTATTGAATGGCTTTGAAAAAATAAAGAGCGGGGGTGACCAAATACAAGGGACCCGTCGTTCGAGTTCGCAAGTTAAATAAATCACATAGCTAAAATACAAAAAAAAGTCAAACTGAAGTATTAAGTTTTTCCAAACCTAGGATGCATGACTCTCCTGCGCCCATCTAATTGACATATAGCTTATATTCTAAATCATCAAAAGGATTGAGTACAAATGGTACAGCCTTAAGCTGGTAGAACGGTACATAATTTTCTTGCTTAGGGAACGGTAATATTTTGGAAGAGAGGTATGGGGGGACTCTCTTACCACGAATTCCCATGGTGACCTGTAGTGTAAGACTACCTGCTGGTTCAAAGGACTCCTGCCAACCGGACCTTACCCTATTGGCGATATGGTCTACTGCAACATTATACCTAATTCTGACATGGTAAGGAATATGCTAGAAGACAATCTTACTTCCATATTTCTTGAGGTTCATTATTGGAATCCTCAGCTTCCGAAGATTCGTATCTTTTGTCGTTTTATTTATATCTTAAACGGCGCTAAGACCGGACTGGGAATCTGATAATAGAAATACAGTCCAAAAATTATGGAGGTTTTCACAAGCTTTGAGAACTTTTAGTATCGCTGCAATTTTTCTGGCTAGAACAAATAATGTTGGAAGTATAGACTTCAGAATGTTGAGTTAATATTGAGAAAGTACAACATCTGCTCCAGTTCTTCTATCTCCTGAAGAGCCACTTGAATAAATTAAAAAAAAATCCTTCAAAATTAGCATTGATTTATACTTTGAAGTTGATTACTTTAAAGGTTTCAGTTTGATAGTAATTTTGACAATTGTTCTATCTCAGTTATCAGTTCTTTCCTGGGACATATCCTTTTCAAGGATAATCTTCCCCAAAGTTTCCCCTTCACCTGATTCAAACGAAGCAACTTAATCTGTGAACATTTTGATGAGTGGAAGGTTCTACAATTCACATTGTTGCATAATCAAAAGAAGGGTGGGAGTCTGATCAGTGCCCTCTGCCAGGCGAAAGTGCGGACTGGTTTCCTAAAGTTTTCTTGTCTCTGACTGTTTGGAATCTGCGTAGAAGAATGATGGTGAATGATTTTGCTGATTTGCCGATGAAAGATATGCCTGTATAACTGAAAAACTCAGCCTTATTCCTTTTTTTTTGTAAATGGGAATGATGACTGAGGTTTTCTTATATTTTGGACACTTCTTGGTTTTCCATATTTCAATAAATAGTGGCAGCAGCTGCCTTGAAATCAAATGGGTGGGGGAAGCACTGTAAATTTCAGTTGCAATGCTGTCTTCGACAGCAGACCTATGTCTTATGAGGCTTCGTATGTCTTCGATTGTTTCGTCAAGTTCTGGAAGAGACATGTTTTGTCTTAGAGTGCTTTCGAGACGGAGGGTGGTGAGTTTTCTAACTCAACGGGTGCAATCAAGTTGGGATTTAAAAGCTCGCTGAAATACATTTTCGACCACTTTCAACTTTTTCGGCACAGTTAGCCATGGTATTCCTTATTGATCTTTGATAGTGTCGGAGACATTCGACTTCTTTCTTTTAGCTTCTTTAGGAATTTGATATGTGCATACATCAAACACACCTAGAAAGTTCGAACCTAATAATCTAAGTCGTTCTTGAGACATTGTTAGTATTATGCCCAACTAGCAATCTACATACTTATAGTGTGTTTTATTTAATTCAACATCTGCGCAATCATACCCTGAAAGCTTCACGTTAATGCCCTAAACTTCAAGAGGATGAATAGTTTTAGAAATAGTAGTAATAGCATTGGTAGCAGAATATGCACATAACACCTCTTTTTTGTTTTTAATATTCACCCCGAAAGACGTTGAAAGCTTCAACTTAATACCGTAAACAGTTCCTGAAAATTGATGATAAGTTCTTTTGACAACACGCATGAAAATAGTGTACCAAGATTTAGTTAAGCACTGTGTCAACATTCCCTGAAAGTTTCATCTTAATGCTCTTAGCTTTGTTAGCAGTAGTAGCAGCAGCAGTAATAATAGCAGCAGTAGTTATATCTGTAGTAGTAATAGTACTACTACTAGTAGTAGTAGTATTAGTAGTACTAGTAGTAATATTAGTAGTAGTAGTAGTAGTAGTAGTAGTAAAACTAATAGTAGCAGCAGCAGTAGTACTAGCAGTAGGAGTATGCACGTATTGCCTTTTGGTCAGTTGAACATTCGCCAGATCCAGCTATGAAAGTTTTAAATTAATACTATAAGCCATTGTTATGATATTGCCGTTATGCCCCTTTGATAACCTATATGTCCATAGTGTAGTATTTATTGTCAGCTGTCCCTCAGGGTTTTCTGAAAATTTTCACCTTAATATTCTTCGTCTTAGTAGTAGCTGTAATAGAAGGAGTAGTTAGAGTAGTAGTATTAGTAGTAGAGATAGTAGTACTAAATATAGCGTTCACATATCGCTATTTGGTCCATTGATATCTCCCCTAAGCATTCAATGAAACTTCCAACTTAGTTTCGAAATCAACATTCATGAGATACACCTTTTTGACACACTGCATGCACGCGGTGAGTTTTGATTTCGTTCAAAATTCTCTTTAATATTCTCTTAAATTTCTAGTTTAATACCCTTAGCCTTAGTGGTGCTAGTATCACAGGAGTAATATTACCCGTAGTAGTGGTAGTTGTAGGTGTAGTAGTTGTTGTGCTGTGTTAACAGCAACAGTATTAGTAATAGCAGCAGTAATAGTAGCAGTAGTAGATGTACATCTTTGGTCAGGTACATTTTGTAGCCTTTTTGGTCAGTTGAACAGGCCCCTCATAATGTCCTGGAAGTTTCACTTGATACTATAAACCAT